>NW_010187867.1:25088-55787 GCF_000695765.1 Mesitornis unicolor | reverse complement strand
GGAATGCCAGTCTGGAAAGTGAAATATGTGCATATCTTTAGAAAGTCTAGGAAACTTGAAATCTGTGAAGATTTATCCAGCACCGTTCAGAACATTATTAACCATTAATGCTTTGTTTCCTTCAGGAAACGCGGTTCGGCATTGTAACATTGAAAAGGGCTGGCTGCCTCCCGAGCTTTTCAACTGCACCACCAACACTTTTATGGATCTGAAAATCATGGTAAGCTGTGTTTTCTCTTTTTTTTACTTTATCTTATAAATGATCATCAGTTCAGACTCCAGTTTGGCATCCCTGCACTCCATCTTTTGACCGAGTCCCCTCATTTTCCATCAGGACCATTGTGCTTGTCTGGCTCTCAGTTACATTTTCCATTGAATTGTTCTGCCCACCCTTTCTCAAGACAAGCACCATTTTGATCAAACAACTCCTCTGTGCTGAAAATCCCTTAATGATTATTTTCTTTGTAACTAGCATGGAAAAAAACAATTATGCATAATTGAGTTTTTTCTTCCTTCTTGTCTTTGGGTCAGAATGAGAAGTTGCACCACAATGAGACCAAGCTGGATGGAGACAAAACCATACGGATTTTGAGAGTCCTGCAGAACGCCACCAAGTACACACACAGCTTGTATGGCAATGATGTGAGAACTGCTTACCAGATGATGATCCGAGTGCTCCAGTATGAGAGCCAGCAGCAGGGGTTTGACTTGGCAGCCACGAGGGACGTGGAATTCAATGAAGTAAGAGAGATACTACATACTGTGCTTTACACTACCCTGTGAAAGTTTTATGGCAATGGATAATTGAAATTGTCTTTGACCAGAATGAAGCAAATACCATTTGCTTTGTAATTGCTTAAAATATTTCACAAATGAGTCGGTCTTCTCAGTTTATAATGGGAAGTCGGTTATGCATATGTGTATGCACACGTAATAAATATCATAATAGTAACAACCAAAAGCAAAATTCCCCAAATAAGAAAATAACCAAGTTGATGTGTTATTCCTGGATAAAATAGCTTTGTGTACCATATTCAGTTTTGTTGGAAAGCCTTCTTAATGTGATCATTTTAATTTAAATGTCAACTAACTCTGAGCCAGTTACTGACTCTGAAGGTTTCTTGTAATTCAGTTTGGAAACTCTTGAGTCGTGTTTATTCAGGAGTTGCTCCATTGAATGACACTCCACACTGTAATGATAATGTAAGGGATGCAGGCACATACAACAGTGCACACCAGAGGGCTTCTGCTAGTCAGAACATTCATGAAAGACCCAGTTATTACTGAAGACCTGACCTGCTCTAGAGTACAAGCTGTAGCACCCTCCCTGTCTGGAGGAGGTGGAGGAAAATGTGAGGACTTGGACACCATATGCAAGGCCAAGCTGCAGCAGGAGAGGACATCCCTGGGGAGGTGGGAGCAGGAGGAAATGTGGCTGAGAAAATTCCCTGGTGTCTTGAGCTGTACAGTCAGCAGAGAGCGGAGAACTTCTGAAACGTTTAACTTTTTAAACACGCCAGGTTTTAAGATATTTGTTTTTTCCTTTCCTGAGGAGACTGTGCTGAGAAATTTGTACCTGCAGGACATGGACTTAATGAATTCCCTCATTCAGATCTTGAGAAGGAACTTCATTTTTGACATGTTTTGTTAAGTAAAAATAAGAACAATAAGAAAAAACACAAAGGCTTTGGAAACCTTTGCTTTAACTTATTATTCTCTGCACTTGGCACTGAAACTCATACAGATGATGTTTTCAAGAACTCCCTAAATATTTTTAAGATAGGTCAGGAATTTGAAAACTAATCAGTAAAGCTCATGCAATAAAGGAGGTAACATCCTAGGCTGAGGGAACACAAGGGGAGAAGGAGGGGATTTTTAATAGTCTCAGGTAGAAGCCTGAAAACTAGATAGTAAAAACCATAAATAATGTTCACGAACACCGAGGAGGCCTGGTGCCAAGTGCAGCACATGTCTTCTGTGTTCCTGGAGAACCATGTAGTGCTTCTCACCCGGATAAAGGTGGTCATTCTGGCAGCCTCTTTTATCTCAGGTACACACTTGCAACCTCAGACAGTACTTGGAGAATACAGCATCTTCTCTGGCTGCTTCTAAATGAAGCCTAAATATTTACCGTGGCTATTTTAGAGTCTGAGGGGATTAATTCCTGCCATCAGTTATGCAAATTTTACCTTCGTTAAGGATTAGGTTTTGACATAAAAATGTAGTTCATATGTACACCAAGATTTAAAACTTCTTAGCACCTTTCCCATTTAAGCCATTTAACACTCTCTTTTGGGGTCTTCTTCCATTCAGCCTGAGGGTGCCTTTGCATATTCTTGTAAGAAAGGGCAGATCCTCAGCTAGAACTTCCTTTTTAGCTAGCACCATTTGTAAGCAACATAAAAATGAGGGGAGAAAAACATGATTTAAGTTTTGTTATGTATTTTCAAGTTTGTATATGCAATTTAATAGTCGCTCTTGTCATTCTTCACCATGTAAGTTGTCCTAGTTATCCAGGGATCAACAAAGTGGGAGAAAAAAACAAAATAAAAGAAAGCAATATTGCTGTCAATGGCTTTCTTTTGATTTTTAACATCACATTATTTTGATGTCTCTGGGAGAGTTCTTCAGTGTCCATACGAAGTGCTCTGCTTTGCTCATTTCTCATCAATTTGAGACAAAGAAAACTTGGTTAGGTTTTCCTTCTGCATTTTCTTGCTAGGTTTCCCGTCATAAAGGGGAAAGAAAGTAGGCAGTTCTCTTGCAGCTTCCAATTTTGGCTTACTTTGCTCATAAAAAGTTTGGAGGGATTTGCTTTATGTAACAAAAAAACCTCAGGGTGAGTAACTAGCATGCATATTTTCATATGGCTGCAGTAGAACATGCCTGCATTAAAATATTTCATTATACACTCACCTGAGGCAGTATTGCCAATCATTTTCAGTATTCCTCGCTTGAAACTCAGCACTTTGTTTGCCTCATAATTTAGGCTTGTACTTTTTTTCTCAGAATATTATTAAAGTGGGTAGTGCGCTACTGGACCCCAGCAATAAGGAGCATTGGGAGCAAATTCAGCGAACCGAGGGCGGCACCGCTCACCTGCTCAAGCACTATGAGGAATATTTCAACAATGTGGCCCAGAACATGAAGAAAACCTACATGAGACCTTTTGTCATTGTTACCCCTAACATGAGTGAGTAACTGTGTTGAAAACTGCCATTTTGTTTTATTTAAAATGTGCTGGAGAGAGGTGGTAGCTATTTGTTTTAGTAGTACCCACTGAGAAACAACATACTTGGATTTTCTAATCTAATCAGTGCTTTCATTTCCAGTCAGTTGAGCCTTGATTTGTATCTCTCAGTTGCCATGGAGGCCTCCTGGGAGGTGTCTGGTCTATTTTCCTTTTGGGCTGTGCCACTGCTCAGTGTGGCATTTTGTTGCAGCCACAGTAGTATACAGGTGGTAGGAAGAACAAAGTTTGTAAGTAAATGTAATGCTTTTTGAGACCACCTAGTATAGTTGAACACAGTAGGTCACATTTTTGAAAGAATCACACTACCACCACATGAAGAATTACTACAGTACAAAAAAACCCCAACAAACCCTACTATTGATCATATACCTCTGATTTTTACATGCCTTCCTAGCCTGGAACCAATCCAGAAAATAATCTTCTGTAGAAATTCCTGTGCTGAAAGATATTTTCTCAGAATCGCCTATCCAAGCCTTCAAACACCCTCCCAGTCTAGCAAAACCCATCAGCAGGGCAAAACGCTTGAGGTCCAGAATATCCAGAACAGGTCTAAACTGAGATGGAAGCACCAGACGCATCAGGACACCTTCCCTGCCTCTCACAGTAAATAAAGCAATAGCGGCTGCAGCACTTACAGGACTGTGATGTCCCTCACAGATGTCCCTGCAGTACGCATGCAGCTGAAACACAGCAGTGACGGCCTGGTTGGCCTCGTTCCCTGTTTTATCTCCTGCCCTCTCTATTTCGTTTTCTCCCCAGGTACCAACAGTCTGAGCTGTTGGGGTGTTGGTGTCAGTCCTGCTCTGAGTGGGAGGTGAGACTGCGTTGGGTGACTTTCAGAGGTCCCTCCCAAGCAGCATTACTGTCTGGCTTTTCTTTCAGAAATGGTCTAAATTATTATCAGCCTGAATTTGTGTTTAGCTTTTCAAGCTGCTGCTTTTATTTCACACCTGAAGAAAGGCCTGTGTGCCCAAAAGCTTGTCTTATTTCCCTACTACACCCATTGCTGTAGAAATGAATTTACTTTTGCCTACAAACCTTGTCCTGAGAGTGCTTCATGTCCACAGTCACGGGAGCATAAAAAGCAAAGACATGAGACAGTCAGACTTACTCAGTTTATAAAGTCCTGAATCAGCTTCAGGGGGGAAGGATTATTGTTGAACTAAGCCAAACTGAAATACTCTGATTTTTGTTTAATAAACCAAAACCGAAATATTTCCTTTTGATTCAGGACTATCAGACTATCAGAATAAAAATATTTTTATTTTCATACTCAGAAAAAAGTATGCTCAGTATTTTAGCTGAGCTGAGATGAAAACAAAAAGCAGAATTTCTTGCAGGTTGTAAATTGTAATTTTTTTTTTTTTACCTGCTCTTCCTTAGTAAAAAGGCATGAGCTTGGGAGTGGTGAAGCAGCTCTGGCCTGAAAGGGGTCTGTTTTCTGTTGAACCGTTTCTCCAGGTGAACATGGTGTTAATGGAGTTCCCTAATGGCTCATCTGGGAGTTATTTAGAGACTAGGAAAGGAATGGGAATTTGCAGATCTTAACTTGGATATTTCTTCATACAGAAACTTGCAGTGGATCACAGCTTTCGGTGTAGGGTTACCCCCAGGACTTCCAGCTTCTCGCTTTTATTAGAACATCTAAATTGGCACTGAATGACTTCTCTTAAATGGGGAAGTTCAAGCCAACTCAGCTGCTTTTAAATATTTTGGCAGCTAGACAGCAGGCAGAGCTGATGAGGTGAGCCAGAGGAACTGCTAGTGTAGAGGAAGGAGAACTGGAGGACTCAGGAGTAGGCCCAGGTAAAATCCAGGTTATTTTCTTTGCGTAGCTGAGTTTGCAGTTTAACAGATGTAAAAAGATATGTATTTTTGGAGCAGCAGACTTAGCCTTCCCTACAAGAAGCAAATTGGAAAATGCCATTTTTATATTTCCAATGTTTGCAGTAGTGTTTTCCTAGTATGAGATACTGTCGTGTGAATTCCTTTCCAATGCAAAATAATTTTATAATTTGATAAATGTAACATAATGCTGATACATAAGCTTTTAGTTGTTGTTTAAGGTGTTAATTGTGAGAAATTAGATTTTACTTTATGTTTTGGGGTTTAAATTTCTTCGCTGCATCGTGCAGGTATTTTAAGCTTTCACATTTCATATCATTACAATACTGTATCTGAAAGCACTGAAGTTAATTTTATGGGAAACATTTTTTCCCCCAGTTATTGCTGTTGACATCTTTAACAAGTCTAATTTCACGGGAGCTAGAATACCACGATTTCATGAAATTAAAGAAGATTATCCAAAAGATCTGGAGTCATCTGTCGTCTTCCCTGATACTTTGTTCCGACCTTCAGACAGGAAAGGTAAAACCCTTCTGCTGCCATTTGGAGGGCAATTTTGAGTAGCTCTCATGAAGAATGATTGAATCTCGTTAAGCAGAGTGGTACTGCAGTGAGAGCGGGTGACCGTCTGCACAAGCGAACATTATTGAGGGATGGGGCAGCTGTGCATACTTCTGAGGCATTTTGCCTGCCGGCAGCAATGGGAGCATGGGGGGCTGCGTAACTGGCTGTACCTGTCTGTCAGGTCTCGCTCGCAGCCCCGTGGACAGCCCTGTCAAAGCGGGAGAAATGCTCTGCCTCCGTTCCCACTGGAATGGGGTGGAGTGGGATGGGATGGGATGGGATGGGGCAGCTGCCTGGGGCCTGCAGCCCCACAGCCACCTTACCCCAGTCCCTGCAGAGATGGAGAGACGTGGGGTGAGAGGTGGAGAATCCAAATCTGGGAGCAGAGCAGTGTTATCAGAACCAGACAGCAAATAACAAGTCTTGAGCTGTGCAGGGAGATGGGTGATGAGGGACAATACATGGCAAGTACCTGCTTCCCAGTGTCTCTGAAGTACCCCCGATTGCTGAGAGGAACCACAAATTACCTCGGGCAAGGAAAGAGAGAGGGGATAACTCAAAATGCAATAATTACACACGTACCGTAGCTTGATATCCTCCAAATGGGGAAATAGTTGCACTTGTGAAAATAACACATAATAATTAATAAGCTAATACAACTTTACGACTTTTGCCTCAAAGAACAGGACACCTACTTGTTTGCCTTGTATCTTTTCTGCAAGGAGAAAGGGAATGTGAATTTTAAGAGATACTGCCAAAACTGAAAGCTCATTATATGACAGAATTAGCAAGGAGAAATCCCATGTGACCAGTTCGTATATTCATAACATTAGCTTTGCCGTATATAAAGGTACCTACAATTTAATAGCATGTGTATTGCTTTAATGTTCTCCTTAAATCATGCAGAGTGTTTATATACTTATGGGTCTTCTAGCCTGGAAATGGCTTATTCTCTAGCTAGACCAAATGGCTATCATCCTTGCTTCGATGGTTATTTGATTATCAGCTGTATAACTATGAAATGTGCTAAAGTTTTATTAAAAATGTCAACTATAATGTGTTATAAGCCTAGAGTTATAACAGCAGTAACATTTCTGTATCTTTGCAAAGCAAAATTACCAGTTTAAATGGTGGCTTGAAAGTCAAGCGGAAAGAATTTAATATTTGTGTTAATTCCATAGCAGTGCCTACAGTGAAGCCTTCAAATCACAGATTATCCTCTAAGGTGAACAGTGATGTGCTAACCCCTGAGAATGCACTTACAAAGAGAAAGAAGCGACACCCGGATGACTCAACACATCACACTGTTGCCATGGTCATCATATACCGATCCCTGGGACACCTCCTGCCCGAAAACTATGATCCTGACAGAAGGAGCTTGAGGTAAACTTCAAACCTGTTTGTGAATTATGCAGATCCCTTCTTCAGCTTGCTTTGAGCATGCGGGGGAGGCAGAGCTGCTGTTACACTTCCCAAATGTTGTCTGTGCTGCAGTTGTCACCACAGTACTGTCCTCCTCTGGCACACTGTGGGAGAATACCCCTTCAGTAGTGCCAGCAGTTTTTGGAAACAGCTGTCTGGAAGGTTCATGGTGCATCTGCTTTACTTTCTGAGTGCAAGCGACTGGAAATCTTGTTATTTGCAGAACCTACGAAATCAACACTTTGCATTTTAACTTTCAGATCATTTCACAATTTTTCTCCTTCTGCAGATTGCCAAATCGCCCCATTATTAACACACCTGTAGTGAGCACAGCTATTCACAGTGATGAGGAGCTTCCTCCCAACCTGGTGGAAAAGCCCATCATAGTGGAGTACGCCATGCTGGAAACGGAGGAGAGAACGAAACCCGTCTGTGTCTTCTGGAATCACTCCATCATGTACGTCTCCTGCTTGCTTTAGGGCTCTGCATGGTGGCAGAGAAGTTCTGCCCAGGAACATGATTCTGGATGAAAACCCTTTTTGTTCAGTTTATTCAACTGGCAGCTGATTTCTGTTTGAATAGAGCCATGTAGTCATTTCCCACCAACCTGAGAAAAATGAAAATAATCATCATAACTCCACAAACAAAGGATTAGCCGTGTGGTTTCTAACAAAACCAGTGCCATCAAGTATTTCTGCAGGGCTCATTTTCACCTAGCAGTAATAAATCTCACAATTGGCTGGTATTTGCTCATGCTTTTTGCCTACAGATCTGGACAGGGATAGTCTGACTCCAGTGCCTGAATTCATGGCTCATCTGAGATCCCTAAGTCAGGACTCTCATTGCCCCATGCTCTGCTTTTAGGAGGGCATCTCTGGGAATTGATTCAGTTCTTACATGGGCTGAATCTTCTCCTGTTACACTCCAGTGACTATGGACAGAGCATATGGCAAGCACGCACTCACCCTTGATGCCTTGAGTGGGGGCATCACCCTTGAGGGCTGTTGGACTAGATGATCTTCAGAGTACCCTTCCAACTCCTACCATTCTCTCTTCTGTAGGAGGAGAGTATTTAACTCTCTAGGAGGGAAGTGTAAGGAAAAATATTAAATATTCTGAAAATGGCTCATTTAGGTATTTTGTATTCATTATAGTAAAGATACAGACATACTTATCTTGAAAATGTGAAAAAATGATAAGAACTCTACATGCTCGTAAGTGTTTTGTTGGGTTTATGGCATTGTGGAAACAGCACAGTCCTGTTGGAGATATTTTGAGTGTGGATAAAACAAAATAAAATTAGTTGAGAGGTAACTACACACTCTGCATGTTATGATTTCAGTGTGTTGTAACTGTTACATATATTATGCAATTTTCAACCATAAAACCAGGTGTGTAGTAAGAGGATGATAATGTCTGCCCAAGGTAAGAAGAATAGCTGTTACTTGCTTCATAATAGCCCAAAAGCTCTAGTAAACCTATGGAAAAATCCATTAAAAGGCAATATCCTGTGCTGGAAATAAAAGAGCAAACTAACGCAGGAAATGTTTGCCTCCTAGTCAAAAGCTTCAGGAGATTGTATTGTTGAAAGGATTGAAGAGGCAACAGAAATCTGTTAACGTTAGCAATAATAAACTACTCCATTTGCCTGCATGTGAAGTAGTGTATTTGCTTGTATGCGCAGATGAATCTGCCAGTTATGATAGAATGGCAAGTTCTTTTTTCATAAATTTCTAAACATCATATGGGCTTGTGTAACTCATTAGCTCTAAAGTGATTCATCTGTTAGCTATTTGCTGGCAGCTTCAGTGGCATTGTTATCTGTGTTGCATCTTCCTACAGCCACGGTTGAAAAGCAGCTCTTGAACTGCATGTAATGAAAGAGTTTTTTAAAAGTGAGAACTTTTCAAGAGAAAGTGATATTAAAACTGTTAAAAAAATATTTTTTGCTGAATTAAAAAAGCTGTTATATCTAATTAAAAACTTTCAGTAACTACTAGACTACTTTTATTACTCATTAACTTCTGAATAGAATAATTAATGCTGAGGCAAAATAATTTCTGAAGTCACTAGAGTTAACCAAGGCTGTACAGGGAGGAATTTTTAAGGGAACAGTTCTTCCCCAGTGTCAATACAAGAGCTGTCCTGATACAAAATACTATTTACTGGCTTTAGCCTTCCCTTGTGTACTTTTCAGGGGAACACTATAACGAAATCATATTACTGCTGAAACATCTTTCACACAAGAGCTCTTCAGGCAGTGTCTAGATCTAGGAGAACAGAGATTACTCAAAAGCATGTGTATCTCTGTGATTTTGGTATTTTTTACCTTTGTTACGGCCAGTGTGCTCTGTGTGATCACTTCACCATATTGCTTGTGTGGTCACTGATCCGAAAGCAATTTTTTTTTCAATTTTTTTTTTTTTAAACTCAAAAGAGGTTGTTATAAAAACCACAAAATTTGGCCAGCAAAGCCAGGTGCCACATCAGAAACTGCTTCAGCTGGAGAATTTTTAAGTTTATTATATTCTTTCAGGCAGGTGACAGCTATAAATATTTCTGTCGTGCTCTTTATGGTCCTCTCTGGTTGTGCGGCAAGAGCTGCAATAGCAGCAGGAGGAGCAGGGAGTTCCAAGGACAGCTCTCAGAAACACGTTTTTTCCCCACAGGATTGGCGGGACAGGTGCCTGGTCCTCCAGAGGGTGTGAGCTGTTTTCCAGAAACCAAAGCCACATCGCCTGCCAGTGCAACCATATCACCAGCTTTGCTGTCCTGATGGACATTTCAAAACGAGAGGTGGGTGATGTCAGGCTCATGATTTTCAAGGGCTTTGATTCAGAACCTGAATTTGAGCTTTGAACGTGTCTCGGAGCATTGTCAGCAGCTGTGTCCCGTGTCACGGTGTGTCAGGAGCACTTTGCCCCATGACAGCACCCCCGTTGGGTCTGCTGAAAGGAGCTTCTTACCTGGTCTGCACCATGCAGAACTGCGCCAGGCTGCCCATGCAGAGAAAGGAGCGAGACAAGGATTACAGACAGGGTAATTGTGGCATCACTTCATATTAGGTCTGTCTAGAATTACAGTAGCAGAGACAAAGGCATAAACACCACAAGTTTTTCTGCATCTCGAGATAGCCTCAACAGGGGCAGGCCACCATCAAATTCAATGAGGTTCTTGCTTAACTCTCTGCTCCCTCTGGGTGCTGCCCATACACACTCAACATTTTGAGTGATTTAAGAGGTGGCATCATCCACCCCTGTTGGTCCTAAAGCAAATCTGTACTCTGGCTCAGTAGTAATGAAAACATTGACATTCTGAGTAGTAGATTTGATTGGAGGAAAAGGAAGGAAAAACTCAGTGTGGTCCTGTTAATCTGTCATTCTACAGAATGGGGAGGTGCTTCCTCTGAAGATCGTCACTTACACCACCGTATCCATCTCGCTGGTGGCTTTGCTGATCACCTTCATACTGCTCATCCTGATCCGCACGCTACGTTCAAACTTGCACAGCATCCACAAAAACCTGGTGGCTGCCCTTTTCTTCTCTGAGCTCGTCTTTCTTATTGGAATCAACCAGACTGAAAACCCGGTAAGAGTTACCCTGCACATATTGCTAGAGTTCTTCTCAGGCTTTAAATCAGGGGGGTTATATCGTGACTTTTGTCTACTCCCATCTGTTTCACTATCTCTTCTTTTTACTTCTGCTTGGCCTCAACAGTAATTTGAAAAACATCAGACTTTTCATATATTCTTGTGTGTTTTACATGATTAATAGCAATGCCAGAAGATAGGACTGTATCTTATTTTCAAAGAATATATGACAGCAGCCCTGTTAAAAGCGTATCCCAGGAACTGAAGCCTGAATACTGATTTCTTCCTTCTTTTCCATCAGTATGTTTTCTGTCTTGCTTTGCCTGTTCAGTAGGAGGCTCTCCAGCTTCTCCTGCAGCAGGTATCTCACACGCCCAAACGGCTTCTGGTGTTGACTGGTAGGTTGTCAGCTATGTGTGGCCATGCAGGTGCTAATGTGCGTGTTGCACGCCCACTGTGGCCATTCTGGAGAAGTCACTTGCCAGGCATGGGAAAGCTTGCTACATCCAAGAATCAGTAGGAAACCTATTGCTTTACTTTGTGTCTCCCAGGCACAGTGATTGTTGGCTTCAGCCCATCGCGTCTGTTGCCAAAGCTCAGTGCAGGCACCTCCAGCATTGTGCATTTCAAACACAAGTTATGAATGGACTGAACATGAGATATACGCCACACATGAAGTGTGTATGTTCTGTACCTAGGACCTCATTGCTATATTAACTACGGAGCACTGTATGCAGTACTGCTTCTAATTCTTAGTAGCACCCATCTCAAAAGTCGTGGTTACCAGGCAGTCAGTTTGGAGACAAGCAGGCAAGGGTTCCAGCACTCCCAAGCTTGGCAGTCACTTTTACCAGTCAGTAGACAGATGGGGGATGACATGCAGTAAAGAGTACATCCTTAACAGATACGAAGAATATTCAAAATGTTAGTGTATGGATTATCTGAACACTCAGAATAATATTTATACTCTAGAAATCCTTTACTGTACATGTTTCAATCTAAATTTTGAGAAGGAATTACAATCTTGAGATGAAAATGCACCAAAAAAATATGAACCACACTGATTCCACATTGTCCAAGCAGCAGAAATGGGAGAAAATGCCTACATTCAATGGGTATCGTCACCATTATGGTAACGACACCATTGTGCCTGACCATGTAGCCTCACTTACTATGTAATTTTAGCCTAAAGTTTCACACTGGATTCTGGTATCCATTTGAGCTATAACATGCATTTTAGAAAGAAACTGACCTTGACTTAGAGGTTTGGTGTGATGTCAGAGTCCCTTACCTCTGTTAGTGCAAGGTGTTGTAGTGTCTCACCCCAGTTAAACATGCTGTCAGGTTTATCTAATTTCGACTTCCAGTAACCAGATGCTGTCAAGACCTTTTCCTAGTAATTTTGAGAGACCTCTCCTATAAAAATTGTCTTCTCAGGAAGCATCTGTTCAATAGTATTTCTTTTGGAAAACTAAATAAAATTAAGCTACTTAAATTCTTCAGTTTCTAAGATTCAGGTTATTCTGTTGCTTTTTTTCTGGGCTTTCTTCCCCCACTTTACATTTTGGAAAATGGTGAATGCTAAACTGGACGAAGCTTTCCAGCTGGTAGTGCTGCTTTCAGTCCCATATCCTGATATTCGTCTGCACCAGGAACTCCAGTTAGTTGCTGCTGCAGTGAGGTCTCCTCCAGTGACCTGCGGCCTGGGATATGGTCTCACGTTAAGTGTGACCCATGTTTTCTTTGTTTCATAATACATGAGTCTGCGTATTATATTAACTTCGCCCAAATGAACTCACCTTGCCAGCTGATCCGCAGCACTCCGTCTAACGTGACCTTTCCCATGCCTTCTTGAGCACACTGCTCATTTTTCACTGCATTTTGCTAGCAGGGAGTTGAGTTCTCCCACATGAGTACTGAGGAGCAGGGAGCCAAGCCCACATCTCTGCAGGATATTACCAAAATTATGCAGTAAATGATGGCTTCTCATTTCCAAATTCTTTTCATAGTATCATGAAGCACCAAGCAAAGGTTTATAAGAGTAGTAAAACAGTTCATTATAGCAGTACGACAAACGCTAATGATCATACATGGTGAGATGGTTCTCTTTTGCTCCTTCCCATTTTCATGCTTTTGAGTTCACGGTGTGATCATGTCATGTACTGTTACTGTGACTCAATGAAAAAACCCAAACCTTTAACCCACTTACAGAGATCTTTAAGTTACAGAATACATTTCATACAGCAGAAAGCCGCTCCTTACGGCCTACCCAGTCAATTTGAGAAGTTATGAGGGCTGTAAGCCATGTCTGCTTGAGACAATTATTCATCTGTCTGTATGGAATGAGAGTTGTCTAACGAGTCATGCACTGATGAACATAAAGAGAGGAAGAATGCTGGAGCACAAATAATGCTGCACTGCTTGGCACCTGGCCTGGCTTTTATGGGTTTCTGTAAATTAACAGTCACATTTCTGGGCGAGGTTTTAATCTTTCCTTGGACTATTGATAGAAAGTAATTTATTTTCTTTCTTTTTTCTTACCTGAAAAAGGTAATGTTCAGGGCAGCAGTTTAATCATAGGCATGTGCCAGTAGGAACAAAAAAAGCCCTGCTTACATAGAGGGAAGAAAAGTCTTTTATTTGGTGAGCTACATTTTCAATAACACTTGGTGTTATAATAAAGCTGATGCAGTAAGTGAGTCCAGAAAGTTGGCTGTTTTTGTATGATTCCTTTGCCTGGCAAAGTTCAACAGGGAAACTTAGGTTTCTGAGCATTATACCATGAAAAAACACTGAAAAGTCATGCCAGAACCTGAAAGCAGGGTCAGTGCTGCAGGGGTACAAAAGGATCCAAAACACAATGGAAAACATTTTGGAACAAAAATTGAATGGTTACACCAAGTGCTCTTAATTCAAGCTTATCAACAGATCATTGCCAAAACCCTTTGCTTTGCTTCTGAAGGGATAAGGCCGATTGTGAGATTTCAGTTCAGATGCTTGTGGTCATTCCTCTTTTCACTCATCAAACCGCTAAGTAGTAGATACTACAGAAATGCAAGCCTGTGAAGGTCAGAGGTTTCAAGGTGGCCATTTGGTCACAAAGATGACTTCAACTACTAGTTTGCCCACCATAGCTGTTACTGCTAGTCACACTAAGGACCCAGACTCTGGTTTCAGCAGGTCCTTTATTTTGCTGCTGTCAGCCTGGCAGAGCCAAGTGTTCTACTTTGTGCTGCTGACATAGGATAAAAAACAAATCCAGACCTGGTACTGGGAGCTTCAGATCCCATTGTTCCTGGCCAAAGACATGAACTACCTGGCCAACACTAACCTGCTTTCTGTTTGTCCTCAGGACTTCTGTGCCTGACTGCAGGTAGCACAGCCTTGAGAGGAGGGCAGAGCCAAGCATTTCTGGACCCAGAATATCCTACAGCCAGGCAGTTTTCTGCAGTGGGTGGGAAGGGAGTTAACCCCACTGCTCAAGCCACGTAGAGCCTAGAAGCCACTCTCCTGCTCTGTAGTCATATACTCTGATTTTGACATTAGTTAGAAGGTTGACCTGTGGGTTAGGTGCTGATCTACTTCTGGCTGCATCATTTTAGCCCAGTGATAATGTCCAAGCATCCTCCATGACCTGTTGAAGTTTAGATATGCAAGGTCTGCAGGGTTCATCAGTGAAGGGCAGAGCTGCAAGGACAAAAGAGACAGCCACCGCCTTACCCCATGGATGCTCTTGCTTCTTAATTCTTTTTTAAAAAGAGTCCTGGAAAAGGAGCTGTAGACAGAACAGAGCTTTTCAGACATAGGGGGAAAATGGTCTGCTGATCTTATCCTAGATCATAGGATCGCATCAAATGTTGCCTGTTTATGAGACTGACATTTCATTTAACTGATAAGAAAATTTCTCAAAGAAATACTGTATTTCTTTGGTTAAGGTCTGTAGATCATCTGTTGCTCATGTTCAGCATGTTCACTTCTCCTGAGCTGAAGCTTCATGGATTTCTGTCCCCAGAAGTAAAGTTTTGCAGACCAATAAAGATTTTCTCGCGGCTTTGTCTTAAACTGAAGACCTAAAAACTGCCTCACACCTCGCCTCCACCTCTGCCAAACACAAGGAGAATTTCTTTGTACTTCTTTGTCTACTAGTATTGGGCACAAAACACTGTCTACTTTAAGACAAAACAAAACTGAACAAAACAGCACCTTTCTTGGAGAGACAGATTTCTCTCCCTGGAAGGAGCAAAGTAGCGGAAAAAAACCCATAGGTTGAGGTGGAAACGGGAGACAGGGAGTCAGTGCAAGGCTGAGGTTGGCCGTTCTCAGGAGCAATTTGTTGGCTTTGCAGTGAGACCAGTTTAGCTGGCGCAGTTAAACAGCTGTGGCTGAATTCGCTGGCGTGGCATTGTGCATGTTTGCTTCACACACGAGGCAGGGCAGGGGGTCTGCAGTCTCCCTAGAGGCATCCCCACCTCTTGCTCTGCACCAGGAGAGAGCCAAGAGTTCTGCCAGCCCTTCCTCTCCTGTGAGCAGAAGGAATTCGGTCAGAATAGCCAAAAGTCTCACCTGTGCAGCAAATCTGTACAGAGAAATTAGGTACAGAGTGTGGAAGGCAAGGGCAGTGACCAAATGCATGTTGGGTTGATGGGGTAAAGCTGAACCAGACTCAGAACAGGCCACATAATTAGTTTTTCAATTTATTTAAAAAAAACCCCAACTTTCACAATATGAACGGCTTTTCTGAAGCTGAAAAACTTAATTAATGACAGTATATTTGTTCTGCCAGAACCTTTTTATTACATTTGCCTTTATCTGCATGGGGGAGCCGGTGACTCACCAGGTTGTGATTCAGAAAAGCAGCTCTAATTTCCCTGCCCTTTCCCTTCTGCAGTTTGTGTGCACCATTATTGCCATCCTCCTGCATTATTTCTACATGAGCACCTTTGCGTGGATGTTTGTGGAGCAGCTCCACATCTACCGGATGCTGACCGAAGTGAGGAACATCAACTTTGGGCACATGAGGTTCTACTACGTCGTTGGCTGGGGCATTCCCGCCATCATAACAGGTACCCTCAACCACCCCAAAGCAGCTTTGTTTCCCTTCCCTGCTGTCTTCACTGACCAGGTTCAGGAAAGTTACCCCCTCCAAGTCAGCTGTGGGTGCACTCACCTACTGCTCTCACTTCAGTGTTTTTCTGAACAAGGACAGCATCAAATGGAGTCTAGCAGAAGTCAGCCTGAATTTGGCAGATCTGTGCATCAAATGTCTGTTGCCCTGGCTGAAGTGATACTGAGAGTTTTACAGTAACATAAACATCATTGCTCTCAGATTAAAACAGGACTTGATAACACTGCTTGAGAATAAGAGTATTTTTATTTTAACAACTTTGCTGGTGGCCTTCAGAAAATTTTCCTTCACTGTGCTGGTAGCTCAGGATATGGACACATGGCCTCTCAGGGAGGTATCGTCAGTGGCTTCAGAAACGATGCTGCCCACGGGACATTACTGCCCTTCAATGGTCGTTCCTGTTGCCTACCCTTGTCCAGCAGTAAATGCTCCCTGAAGGGGATTTCAGCAGTTCTGTTTTACTTGGCATAAAAACAAGCTGGGAATACTCAAGCAGCCTTTTACTTCATTTCAGATACAAAGGCAATAACTTCCAGTCGAGGAAAAGTAATGAAAAGCTGGAGGCAGTAATCTTTAAACAGTTCCAGGGTGATCCACAGGAGCACATCCATCTCCACCCTCACCACGTCTATTTTTGCAATCAGACATTTCCAGTGCTACCCTGAGCACATGGTGCTGTGTTAATTCAGGCAGACAGCTCCTTGGGAAGCATGCTTCGCAGAACAGTTGGAGCGGGGTTTTTTGGTTCAACTATTTCAGCATGTATCTGTTGCCATATGGGAAATCAGATCATAGGCAGACAGTTAACTTCTATCCAATTACTTTTCTTTTTACAGATAGCAACATACTGCCAGCAATGGCAGAGTGGTGTCTCAGATCAAGCAAATAGCTATCACTCATACACACTTGGAAGAATACTATGGAACAAGTTAGAATTTAAAAAATATATGGAGTTTTTTTCTCTGTGACTTAAGAAAGTGTAGTACAGAAACATAACGTGGGTTAGTACAGGTTAGCTTTCATTTGGGAGAACTGGTAAGTTTTTTCCATATCACCTTGTGATGATTTTTGCTTCCGTCAGTTTGTCCAGAACGGAGGAAGGTGCATCCCAGAAGGCTCTGCCACTCTAGACAGATCTCTGACATTTTAAATAGAAATTGTCCTTAAACTTTTAAAACATTGCAGACCTGTGTAACTTATCACTACATACAGGACTACTGCAACGTATTTAGGAAAGCTTAAGTGCCATCAGATGGTTGGCAGTATCATTTCCAGTAGAAAAGATATATTATCATTAAATAGCAGTAAACAATTTATGTTTCAGAAGACATAACTCTTCAGAATAATTTTGTCAGAAGGATTTTGCTTCATGTTTAGTTACTCTCCTGAATTTTAAATTAATTCAGACCTTTTCAACAGCAGCATTATGCAATCTAAATATTACAAGTACACCATTTTTACATTTTTTCTACCTAGATATTGTTCTCCGTGATATGGAACTATTTTGCACTTTTAAAACCATGAATTATGATTCCAGTTTGTCTCCTGTAATTTAAACTCTGAATCTACTCAATTTGCAGTTCATTTAAATGAGAAGTTGGATCCCTATTACTGAGCAAGGCAGAGGATTTTGTGAAAAGAAGGATAAAGAAAACTAAGCCTTCAGTTTGCCCTTCCAGGTTTAGAACTCATCTGAGGAGAAAATTATTTCATCTTAAATAGCACTATGTGGGATTTCTTGCCCCTGGAAAACTTGCCCCAGTGAAAAACTGTACATATTTTAAATAAGCTTATTTTGTACATTTCAGTTTCTTAATAGTGGAAAAGTCTAGATATGGGAAGGGATTTTAGTCTTGGACATCCAAAGGGCTTTTTTGTTTTATTGGAAAGATAAACATCTAGCCCTTTTCATCTCTATCATAGCTGGCATTAAAAAAAAATCCCAAACCCTACAGTAGCCGTGGCTTTACTCTGTTTTGTTTATTTATTTTTTCTGTTTTTCATGGTCAAACCGATATTCATTTTAAGCGGGGACATCATGGTCTAAGGCATCTGCAGTGGGACCAGGCTTCTTGCAGAAGGGAACCTTGACCTTTATCGAGGGGGAAAACTTAGCAAAATGTTTTCATAGGGAGCACTCCAGCAGGGAAGAAACACATTTTATCACAGCATAGAAAAGCAAATTGCCATGAATAAAAGTGAGATGGAAGTTGGGAGAAGGCTTACAGCCATCAAAAGAGTGCAGATCTAGAATATTCCTCCATGGGGAAAGACAGTGGAACATTTTAAATTTGCTTTACACTTGCTCATTTTAAAATGTAGTTTGATCCATCTAGGAGAGGGATTTTATGACTTCCTTCCCTCAGGGGCAAAGGGCTGGATTTGGTGCCCATCAAGACCCCTCCAGTTCTGGGTTTCTTTGTGGTAACACGCTAACCAGTTGGCATAGGTGTGCTGTAACTGCTTTGCCATGGAGACCGCAGTGCTCATGTTAAAGCAGGTTCTTACATAGCTGAAAAACCAATATCCCCCCAGAAAACGGCACTTTTCGGTTCTGCTATTTGCTGTGAATACCCAGCAAGGCAGTGAGTCAGGAGAGAGGTGATGCTGACCCACACCCACCCGAGTCACAGGCGGCCGTGGAGCCTGCAGGATCTCAAAACGTGCCCCTCCAGAAGCACCTCCCCACGCCGTGCTCTTGGCACTCTTCCGGGATGGGTGCTGGTCCCCATGGGACACTCGGCTCAGCCATAGGACCAGCCCCGGTTCCTGCCAGCATCAGTGAGCTGTCATGCAGCCTGATCTGCTCAGGACGGCCAGGCTGCAGCCTTTAACTGATGTGCCAGAATGATTCTCTGTATTACATTGCATTGGCTTAATTCTGCCTGTGGGTAAAGGGGTATTTCAGATACTGTTGACTCCAGTAAAATTTGATCCACGTACCTGAAGACTGCAATTCGCCCCATTTGTTTAATGGAGAACTTTAGGGTAGGATTTTGGAAGTGAAAAAATGTTGCTGTCTGCCAATTATTCTTAGAGCCAGATGTTCGGTCAAAATGTAGTTTAAGTCCCACTAATAGGGAAATCAAGTGCTGGGAAACAGACTGTGTCTGTAGAATTACATCTGTATAAAATACTTTATGGTCCCTTAATCATTTATGGCTAATTCTTTCTGGATGGCAACTGCTGAAGGGGGTGGTGGAAGGGCCAATGGGAACAGGGAGGGAGACCAGTCCTATCTCATTCCACACTTCAGAGAAAACAGATCCAATATCCACTCCTTTGCTAAATAGCCAGTTTAATTTTCATAGACCATAGGCTTGTACCAGATGTGAATATTGGCTGTGGGCCAGCTTTAAGCAGTGAGAGTGAAAGGCAACTGCCTCTCCCTTTTTCAGTGTCTTTTCATCAAAGCACACGGCTTCAATTAAAAAAAAAAGGCTTTTATTAGTGCACATGAACTCACCTTGCTGAGAACGCCACTGCCATCAACCTTGGCCGCCTGCTTGAGTCAGGACATACGCTCAACGCAATAGGTGCCCCGATGCCCAGACAACGTGCTGCAGCCATTTGCCATATGTCACTGGCCATGGGCCTCACAGGGATCAGTTTCTGTGTCCTGCAGAAGGAAGGCCTCTGCGGGAATTCACAGGTCAAAGACAACATCCCTGTCTGTCCCCGTATAGGTGAGGTGTAGGTCACCAAATCGGACAGCACTGTAAATCAGCAGGTGAGAGCTGGACTCGGAGACTCTCTTGGGATTGTCCAGGCTTTGAAAAATACAACAATAAAAGGTGTGTCCTTAACTCAGTTGCCTTGGGGGCATTCACAAACTCCCATTTCAAGCAGCACTGAAAGCAAGGTGAGTTACCTGGGATGGCAGCTCAGAAGGAATCCCAGCTGAGCTACAGTGGTTAACTCCTATGAGTTCCCAGGTCCCTTTGTCTCTGCTGTTATTTTAGTGACAGCAAGCTCACAGCTGTTAAGAATGCACTTTTTTTGTAGTATAGACATCTTTTCAGTTATGATTCATGTCATTCTGCTGCACGGGCTTATTGAAATTCCTCAACATGTCACTCACCCTCAAGGCTTCATCACACTGTGTAAGCATGAGTATAAAACTGCGCTGAAACAGGATTAGTTTGGGACTTGTATTTATTGTCAGTTTTATGCAGCTGAACTTTGTTCTGGTAGGCAAAACTCATAGTATCATTTGATATGGAGTGACCAGAGTAAAGGTTTTGATTTACAAAGATTTTATTTCAATAATTGCCTTGCCTTTAACTTCCCCTACTGTCCTGTTGAACACATTTTGCCACTATCGTTTTGTTTGTCAAACAGTGATTTGAAAATGTGCCTGGTTATATAGAAGATCACAGCAGCAGCTTTCTGATGTACTTTTTGTCCATTTTGTGTCCCAGGGCTCGCTGTTGGTCTGGATCCACAAGGCTATGGGAACCCTGATTTCTGCTGGTTGTCTGTTCATGACACCCTCATCTGGAGTTTCGCTGGGCCCATCGTAATCGTCGTAGTTGTAAGTATGGTGGAGTTGGCACCCTGGGCTGTCTCTTCCTTACAGCTACCTTTTCTTTTATGTTTTGTCAACCAGTAGTCATAATGTGAAGTGACTGTATTCTTTACAGTCAAAGCTGATGTGCTCGAGCTTGCTTCTTTTGCTTAAATAGGTAAGACATGAGCTAAACTCTTGGAAACCAGGGAAGTGCATGCCAGTGCAAAGATTGCTTGTGGAGCCACAGCTGTATGGCCAGAAACCTGTTTATTTTTTCCAGTTTACCTTGTTCCATGTTTGAAGGGTTGGTCAGTGGGTTTATAAAACAAATCAACAAAATGAGCCATATGAAGTCTCTTCATCCAGAAGTCCTAAAGGAATATTAAATAATTCCAATTTCAGGGTTTTGAAAGAATTCTCCTTTAAACATCCCTCAGTAACAGAGCACCAGAAGATACATATCCATGGTGTGACTGTATCTTGAGTACCAACTCTGGTCTCCTCATCTCAAAAAGTATTAAGTAGACCTGAAAGCAGTGTAGACTGGGGTCTCAAGTCATCAGAGACATGGGACAGCCCCCACTGGAGGAGCAACCAAGTGGAGTAGGAGCTTTCAGCCTAGAAAAGGGAAAGCTGCAGAGAAGGGCATAGGGAGAAGCTTGTAATAGCATGGTGGCCTGGAGAATATGACTGTGGAGCTTCAGTGTCTTTTCCAACACAATCAGTAGGAGGAAGAGACAGAGCTACAGTGTCACTCCACAGCGAGTTAAGTTAGAAACTCACAAAAACAAGACAATGCTGGTGGCAAAGCTCTGCATGGTTTCAGAAAGTAACTGGATGAATTCCCAGCATCGATATTCACAATGCGTGATTAAGTACAGACGCACCACCCCACCTGGTGTCCCAGCTCTGGAAATCAGTGGACTCCAGAAGAGGAATTATCGCTATGTGCTTGCTCTGTTGCTGTATTCTGCTTTGTCCCCGCTGAAACAAGATGCTGGGCTGAGTAGACTCTGGTCTGGGCAAGGACAGCCATTCCTGAGTGTTGATGTTTCACTCGAGCCTTTTTGCATAGGGATGGGTTTCATCCATGTCAAGTCCCAGGATGTTCTTGACTATGTTGGATTCAAAAGAGATGAATCTTGAAGCTTTGAGATGTGTAAATGGAAGGGGAAATATTCTTGGCACCATAAACCATTTTAGGATAAAAGTTGTGTTGTTATTGAAAACTGAGTCATAAGATCTTTATAAAAGGAATTCATGCTGTTACTTCAATTTCCCTTTCAGATAAACACTGTCATTTTTATACTGGCAATGAAAGCATCATGCAGACGAAGGCAACGTTCATTTGAAAAAACTGGAGTCATGTAAGTTTGGATTAAAAACCTGTAGAAAAAGTTCTGGCCAGGAAGAATAAAGGGACAGAGTTGCCTAAAAGCAAATATTGGTGTGGGAAATAAATAAGATATTTGGAGGAGGATAGCCAGCATTGGTAGAGGCGATTGAAGCTGCTTCACCAACGCCCACTCCTGGGATTCCCTTGGAGGCTCTGTAAAACCGCCACCATGGTGCTCTGCACCACCACCAAGAGTGGGCAGGAGAAGGGATGGGAGAGGGGGAGGTCTGGTCTCCAAATGGTATCATTGCAGCCCTTCAAGGTCTTTCGTCATACTCCCTACCAGACTGTCACACCCCTGCCCCTGTGGCATGCCCCAGTGGACATAAGTGTGGGTCTCCCTGTGCTCGCCCATGGCTCAGGGCTCCCCTCACACATGCCTGGGTGAGCAGCCACGTCATGGCAGAGACCCATTGGGGTTCCCATGCTGAGGGACAGCGTCCCACATCCTGCTCCCTGTGGGATAAGCAGAAAGCCTTGCAAGCTGAAACCTGCCCCCTTCCCAGGCTGCTGTGGCAGCCTGTTCCCGTGAACATTTATTTTGCCCAAAGCTCAGAATTTGTGTGTGAACTGAAATGCGATTAGCTAGTGGCAAGACAGCCCCCCCCCGGTTTTTTTCAGATAGGTAGCTCTATGAGATTTCAAAAGGCTTCTTCTCGCCATTTATTCAGCCCTGGCTGTTGGGTAATTTTTTGGAGTTTCTTTTTTAAATCTCCCTAAACAAATGAAGTATAATTGCTACTTAATGGTAGCTATTTTACTCGTGTTACAAAACTTTTGCCACTAGAATTGTGACCATCTTTTAAAAACATCTGTGGAAATAATGTTTTTAAGCAAATAAATATTCCCCTGAGTGCCCTCGATCCAAAACCATGGGCTGTAATGTTGAGAAGGAATGTGAGAGTGAACTCAGCAAACAGAAATGAGAGGGACGTGGCCATTTACTGCTCAGGTCTCTTCCTTAGAGTCAACAAGGCTGAACAGCATGGGCTTGGCGAACAGCCTGGTTTGTTTGAAGAAAGCCTTGGAAACGAACTTGAAAAGAAAACACCTTTTTTTTTACCGAATATGCTCAGTCACTGAGTAGTGCAGTGAGAGAGTTGGGAACTGGGAGTGTGTGAACACTTCCCTAATTTTCCCAAAGGGCCTCTCAAGTTGGCAAATCCTTAGACACATAAAAGAAATTGGGCTATTCCCTTGTGTCCTGTCGCGCTGCAAGTGCCGTCTGTTTGCTTTACAGCTCAGTGCTGCGGACGGCGTTCCTGCTCCTGCTGCTCATCAGCGCCACGTGGCTGCTGGGGCTGATGGCGGTGAACAGCGACGTCATGACATTTCACTATCTCTTTGCCATTTTCAGCTGCCTGCAGGTGAGTTGGATGGTGTCTGTCCATGGCAGGCCTCGGGGAGCACACCGCTGCACCCAGACCTCCAGAATCCTGCTAAACGTGAGCTAACTGAAGAAGAGCAGAGATGTCAAACACAGTTCTTGCTCTCTTTTCTCAAAGAGAGGGTTCTTTTCAACAAAGCCATAAGTTTGAGTAATTGCATCTCTCACTTTTAATAATTCTGAAAATAAGTGCTCTGCTATTGTAACCTGTGACAGATAAATAACAGCAGGCAATTATATATCTGTCTTTCTCAAGACAGAAATCTTTGTTACTGTCTTCTGCGTGCTCGTTGTTAACAGCTGTTCTGTTGCTACCACAAACAAGAAACCATTTTATTTCACCCAGAGTGGATGGCTCCAAGTTCAGGGCTATCACAATTAAGTTACTGTTTAAGGAAATGGGTCAAATAGTGATTTTCAGATACAACTGGTTGCTTTAGGGATTTACTGGGTTGTCTGTCCTAGCAGGCACACTTGTTGATTTAAGATGCAGAACATCATAGTTATTTGTAGGAGACCTGGTACAAAAGTAGTCATGAAGCTTCATGTTGGTCACAACAAGGATGGCAGTAACTGTCATGGCAAGTGCCTGCAGTGTGAAAACAGCCACTGCCATTCTTGTCAGCTGCAGCACAACAGCCACAAATTGCGACCAGATTGAAAAAGAAGCCTGATGAGTCTCCTCCAGAGAAGGTTGTCCATGCCTTGGAAGCATACCAGATAGGCCAGCCTGGAGTAAGGTTATTTTGCCACTGCAACTGGTGTGTTCTGAAAGAAATACACCTACTCCAGGCTGTAAAACCAGGTTTCCACAAGCCTAAAATAAAATTAAATTAAATATAAACCTGTTGAGTGGAAGGAAGGTCAGCGGCTGGGATTCTCCAGGCTGGTCCAGAGAGGCACCATGGTATGTGTGACGTTTCACATCATGGCCTTCTTTGAACCTGTACTTCTAAAGAGGCATTTATATGAATTTCATTAATGAATAAGCCCGAAGTGCTAACTCCAGCTAAAATCACATTTGATTGAAGATTGAAGTTTCTCTAAGTCGATTGCTTTGGCTGAAACCAGGCAGTGCAGGCATCTTGTGATGTTGGTACAGCTGCTACTTCATGAGTGATTTGCTTCTATATGCTATATCTCCAACCAAAACTGATAACAATTTGGCAGCTGCATGAATTCCCTAAGAGCAAATATATCTAAAGGCACACACGCGCACTCCCTACTCCCAGCAAAAGCTGTTAACGTGCATTCCTGGCAGCCAGCAACTGCCCAGCCCTGAATCACAGAATCACAGAATCACAGAATGTTAGGAGTTGAAAGGGACCTCGAAAGATCATCCAGTCCAACCCCCCTGCCAGAGCAGGATCACCTAGACTAGGTCACACAGGAATCCATCCAGGTGGGTTTTGAATGTCTCCAGAGAAGGAGACTCCACAACCTCTCTGGGCAGCCTGTTCCAGTGCTCTGTAGCCCTCACAGTAAAACAGTTTTTTCTTATGTTCCTATGCTCCAGTTTGCTCCCATTGCCCCTTGTCCTATCATTTGACATCAGAGAGAAGAGCCTGGCTCCTTCCTCCTGACACTTACCCGTTACAAATTTATAAACGGAAGATTTCAGCAATTTTCCCTCTTGGAGCTGTTGCTGAACCAAGGAACATACGGGGCAAAATTTGGGACCTCACTGCCCCCAGTATCTCTCCATGTTTCACAAGGCTTTCTAAAGTTCTCTAAGTAACAATATTAAGGACACCTACCACAGAAATTCCCCATTTCCAGAGATTTCACTAAAGGCTGTGATATTTTTTTATTTGCTGCTATTGATTTTGTCTCATTGTCTCTGTAAAAGCTCTAAAATCTTAATGCAAGTACAACCCTGAAACTCCCTGCAGTGCCTTCCAGTGGGACATTGAGGGTCCCCGTTAGATATTTTGAGAAGAATGTTTCATCCCAAACAAGGGAGGGTGACACCTACCACAAGCTCTGCTCTGTACATCCTGGAGGAACACGTTGATGTATATATTTTCCCAGGCTCTTTATGCACTTTTGAACATTGAAGCAAATTATGAAGAAGTCCTAGGAGATCAATCATCGCCATTTCAGTCAAAGACAGAAAGTAGTTATTGCTGTTGAAATCATGGACTACGAACTAGAATCAGGTTATATCAAAAAGGCTGTTCTCTAATGTCTGTATTTGCTGTTTGGTGGTAATGAATCATTTAGACTTCTTATTCCTCTCTCTAAAATAATCCAGGGGCTGTTCATTTTCTTCTTCCACTGTGTATTTAACAAAGAAGTCAGGAAGCACTTGAAGAACACTTTAACTGGAAAGAAACCTCTTCCAGATGATTCCACTGCAACAAGAGCTACATTATTAACTGTAAGGAAAAAACACTGGGAAAAAACATCCTCTTGCTGGTAGAAATTACCTAAATACATTTACAAGTGGCTTGTCTGTAGTTAAATGAATTGTCTGATTAATTTTAGTGATTTGTACAAAGATTACTGATAGCCTCTCTCTAAAGCTTTGATTACTGTTTTAATTGAAGCTTTTGAGAGGAAATATTGTTATTTTCCTCAGCATCAAAACCCCCTTGGTTACTTCAAGACTTTTAATGCACTTGTGGGTAACGTGGGTTTTTGGTAGCGTCACTCACTGTTTCTTTGTGTCTTTTTTTTTCTCTTCAGCGCTCTCTGAACTGTAACAACACCTATACAGAAGAGCCAAACATGTATCGCACAACTATTGGGGAATCCACTGTCTCCTTAGAAAGCACCGTCAGGTCAGCCAAGAGCCACAATAGCTACCTTGCTTATATTCTCAGGTAATCAGGTGGCAGGTGCATGGCTTTCAGGTGCTTGCCTTTCCCTTTTCATTGCTTTTGTGGAAAACAGTGGTGTTTTGTTTCAAATGCTACTTGGTTTGTGTCTTAACAGTTCTGGTTTATGTGACTGTAATTTTCTTCCATGTATTTTCTTGTGCATGCTTCTTTGGTGGGGAGTTCCAACCGTGAAGTGGTTAACATAACTATTAGATTAACTGCATGGGCTGTGTTGCTTGCCTGTTAAAATTCAGTCCTGTCTCAAGGAGTGGGATTGAGCATATTAACTTCAGGCTTTTTCAGTGTGATTATTGTGGCCAGAGACAGACAGCTCCATTAGGATAACCTACGTCTTGCTGTAAAAGTGACCACATTGACAGTGGAGCACGGGCTGGCTGGTACCCACTTGCAGCTGTCTGCCTTTGGCCAGAAGAATCTCACCTGCATGTCTGCCTTCTTGTTAAGGACACTAAAGTGACCAAGAAAGTTGTCCCGTTTTTATTCTATAAGGGATGAGGCTGCTCATAAGCTCAGTGGATCGTCAAGTCAAGCAAGGGCTGGTCAGACTGAAGCAGATTCCTCCATTTTTCATAGGAATCCGTCAAAATCCAATGGTAAGAATTATTTCTAAATGTTTTGACCCAGTTGTGCACCTTTTTTTCAACTTTTTTCAGAGGCTTCTGTAATAGGAAGAACAGTCGGTCTGACTTGGTATTTCTGATTCTCGTTACGCTCTTGGCACAACAAGCTATGCAATGGCTGCTTTACGAGGGAATCCTGGATTGGAAATATCATGTAACTGCTGCTTGTGATGGTTCAGTTATAATCTGACAGCTGTCACAGCTGTTGACAGTTTCTGGCGTCACCTTTCTTTCTCACAAATTACATGCTCTTGCTCTTGATTTTTAATTGGAGATCTTTTAACGTTTGAGACCTTGAGGCAGTATCCTCTTTTACTGCCATGTGTTTTGTACAAGAAAATGAGAAGTGTCTCTTTCCTGACTTCCTTTCATTTGTGGTCCTGATGTTAAATTTTGTTGTCTTGTAGCAGTTTTTAAGAGTTCATTTGCAGACTCTTGGTATTTCTAGGTGCCTTGGTTTGCCTGTGTGTTGTGTTGATTAGATCCTGTGAAGTTACTCTTCTGCATATTGAACGGGGTACAAAGTGTCCCCGTTCTGTTCTGCACCTCCCATGCACGTGGAAGGTCCTGCCCCACAGCTGAGCCAAGCAGTTGTGCTTCCCATAATTACTTAGATGGATGCCACAGTCCTTGTGAATTAATCCGATGTACACTTACAGATGTAAGAGCTCATCCCTGGCATGGCCTGAACCAAACACCTGCCTTTCCTTTCTCCTTGTGCATTTGTCAGGTAGATTTGTTCAACTCCTGTCTGCACTTTCATGGCTGTGTTTCTCCGTTCTGCATTTGTAGAGCATGACTCAGACTCCGACAGTGAACTGTCCCTCGACGAACACAGCAGCTCTTACGCCTCCTCCCATTCATCAGACAGTGAGGAAGATGGGCTCGAGCCAGAGAAGAAGTGGAACACGTCCACTTCCAAAAATAATGAACATGGCCCACTCCACAGCACACCCAAAGGTACTCCCAGTGAGAAGGGAGAGCAACAGGCTTGTTCCCTTCTTTGATATCGTTTTAGAGTAGATGGGACAATGTTGCCAGACCAGCAGTACAATTGAGACAGCATCCCTACCACTGTGCCATGCTTTTTCTTCCTCCCAAGGGCTTGTGCACAGACACAACTGGGTGCAAGTTAAAGGGTGCTCTGACAGACAGCAGTCAGGGGTTTCAGGCTGGTGCTACACAGCCAGGAAAGACTCATGCGAAGGAAGAGAAAGAGGAGGAAGGAGCTGGTTATTTTGAGGGCAGGGGGAAGAAATACCTGCCTCTTCTTATGCAGTACAGACATATAGATTTAGTGGGGTTGGGGAGGTCAGAGACCTACGGAGTGGGAGATCATTGGCCACTGGTATCAATGCTGTGTGGCAGAATGCAGGCATTTCTAGGTGCAGTTCATCTTGTCCTAGAGATAAGTCAGCTCAGAGTCACAAATGTCCAGACTGTGTGCTGGTGCTCTGCACAGACACAGCACGAGGCACCTCAGATGCCCTCACCCCTCAGCAGCCAGCATCCTCAGGGAGCTGATGGGATTGCCAGCCCTGGAGAGCTGAGAGAGCAGGTTTGACTCGCACATCTCAGTAATGGAGCCACTGAGCTTGCTCTGGGAAGGGTTTGGACACCCTGCCATCCTGCCAGATGTGTTTTGTGGATGTTGCTGCATTCCAAGGGCAGTGCAGTCCAGCAAGTATCATCTGAGGCATTGCTCTGGTTGGACACACAACTCCTCCCCAGCCACAGGGAACAGGGCTGGCTTGGCAGTGGTTGGGAAAACCTATCAAAAGTGGTTTTCGAGCTAGTGTTTTTTTGCATTGCAGTTGATACCCTTCCCAATCATGTGAAACCCTATTGGCCCACAGAGTGTGTAACGGCCAGCGACAGCGAGGACCCCAGCAGGAAACAGAAGCTCAAAGTCGAGACCAAGGTCAACGTTGAGCTTCACAGGGAAAACCAGGTGAACCACAGCAATGAAGCACCGCAGGACAAGGAGAACGAAGGGCAGCAGAAGGAGAACAGACCTCTGTCACTCCAGAATAACCAGCAGCCGGAGCAGAGGAAAGGTAGCACAGCCAACCGAGCCTCACAGCCGGCCTGGGAGACTGGGCAGTTAATGAGCATTAATTAGTTCATATAGTAACTCTATCAGGAAAGAACACTTTCCAAATTACTCCAAGCTGTGTAGCCAGATATGCCATGGGAAGCTAGTACGTAGTTACTGAAGTCTAATGTTTTGGTTTTGAAATAAAGTGACAAACTAGAATTCTGATTAAGAAATACAAAATTTCACTTCTGGGATGTGTTCAGCTTGATAAATGAAATTACTGATGTTTCAGAAATCTCATTATTCCCTCTTTTCCGTAACAGGCATCTTAAAAAATAAAGTCACCTACCCTCCCCCACTGGTGGATAAGAATATGAAGAATCGGCTGCGGGAAAAGCTGTCAGATTACAATCAGACCACGATCTCATCCAGGACTACTTCCCTGGGGACAAATGATGGGGTCCGCTCTCCCTCGGACTCAGGAGTGACAGTAAAAAATGCTCGGAGGGAGCAGTCTCGAGACCAGCTCAACGGCATGGCCATGAACCTCCACGTGGGAACAGGACATGCTGACACCTCAGACTCAGAGTAAGTGCCACTTTGGGATGTCCTGGCAGACTCCTCATGGCTCTGGCCTCTCCCTCTGCTTTCCAGCCCCAAACTCCCACATGAGCAAGGATTTCACCTGGTGACTGGACCAGAGTCCTTCACCAGTGACTGTCCTGAAGGCTTGTCCATACCATGTCCACAAGCCATGTGAGGTGCCATGACAGACACCGGTCACTGGTCACCCTGGCAAGCTGATGGCACGCTGTGGACTAGAACAGCCTAACTCTGCCCCATCCCCTTGCTGTGGGTTTTGCTGCGCTTGGCATGGTGACCCCTGGCCACAGCAAATGTCCCATGTCAACACAAATGATCTATCACCAGCACAGGCATTTTCCACTCCTTCATGCTGCCAGGTGTCTGGGACAGCTCAGCAATGCCCACCCATGGTCCCAAGAGCCATGTGTGCTCATGGGTGCTCTGCTCAGGGCTACCTCCTGCTCCTGCTTCTCTGTCCCCAGCCCCTCACCTTCACCGTCCTTGGACTATGGGAACATTTGGTTTTTTCCTCTCTTTTTCACTTGTCCTCCCCTTTTGCAACAGAGAGAGTGTTTTAGGGCCATTAGGGACCTGTCACTAACAGGGTACAGTTAATTGTAATGTGGCCAGTACCAGACACCCAAGGAAGAGGACAAGTACAGGGCAAACATGGAGCAGCACTTCCTGATGCATGTCCAGTAAGACCAGCAATAGCTATTGTGGGTATCCAGCAGCCAGCACAGAGGAGGGTGGTGGGGGGCAAGACCCAAGTGAAGAAGACCCCTGAGGAAGCCCAGTGTTTTAGGGGGGAAGGGAATGAGGCTGAGGGGAGCATCGGGTGGGTGTCCAGCTGGGCAGGGGAAGAACACTGCTGGGGCAGGAGATCCAAAGGCTGCAAAGTGCATGCCATGTCAAGCTACTGACCATAAATTACCAGGTGCACGATTCCCACCCGTTGCACGGCGATCGGGGCATGCATTTGCCTCTGTAAACTAAACCAGATATGAACAAAAGATTGAGCAAGCTCTAAGCCAAAAGGTATTCTCAGAAACCTCATTACTTGTCATAATTCTTGCATTTAAAATGAGGACAACAGCCATATGTAAAGTCTGCACAAACGTTTTACACACATAGTCTTCCTTTTATTAACACAAATAATAATCTCCAAACCAAGAGAAAATTTCTCACCCAGCTTTAACTCTGGCGTTGTCCCACCATGTCTTAAACACCCATGTTGTCCATGGGTGCACAGACTATTGCCAGCTCACTATAAAAATACATCTTTGGGTTGCTGGGAACTGGCTGTTGAAGTACATCCTTGCTAGCCAGGGAACAGAGATGTTCAACAAGCAATAACTGTTTGCTGCTACCAGGTAGTAACAGCCATTACTGGAGAATAACAATCCAACTTTTTGTACTAAGCAACTGTTTAATCTCCATACCTTTTGCATATGGTAGGACTCTGCTGTTGGACAGCAAATTGCATGATTCTGTCTGAAATACCACATTTCTAACAGCTTG
>NW_010187867.1:0-25057 GCF_000695765.1 Mesitornis unicolor | reverse complement strand
TCATCTTCACCTAAGCATTAGCCAAATACAAGCTCTTGGGAGAGCTTCCTCTGAAGAGTCCATCTCTTGTGTGTGCCCTGGAAATATCTCTCCCAGCTGGGCTTGCTCTCTGGGGCAGCATTCCCCTTGCAAGCATTGTATTGGCAAGGCGTGGTAACTTCATGGAGCATGAGCCCTTACTAAAAAGGAGTAGGTGGTTTTGGATGGAGTGGTTTGCCCCAGTGCCTGTTTAACCCTAAGCCTGCATGGTTACTTCTCACTAACAGAGGCAGTAACGAAACTTCAATTTGAACCATCAGAAAGCTGTGATTGCTGCTGCGTGGGTCCGGACTCTCCCTGCTGCGGGGTTGCTGCCTGCCCGCCTCAGACTCCATTGGGGTGGCTGTGGAACGAGGACGAGGTGGGCATTGATTCCCACATGGTTTCACATTATGGCAGACTCTGACTGCTTACAGTGGAGACACAGTATTCAAATGCACCTGCGATAAGGTTGCTCTGTGGTACGCTCCTCGCAGCATGAACCCGTGCCAAAACGCATGGAAATGGCCACAGGGATGCACTGCAAGGGACCGATACCCACTTGCAGCATGGACAGTGCTGCAGGGGCTGCTTATTGCCTGGGGAGAACCAGGAAAACCACGCTGTTACCACAGTGGACCTACAGTCAGTCCATCGGCCTTAAGACCAGCACCAGGAGATGCCTCTTGAGGAGTCCTGCCTGGCTGCAGTGTGAACCCTTCAGCTTGCGGGGCTCTGGGGAGGAATATCCCAACAAGTGTCCTTTCGTTTCTATGCCAGCATCTCTGTCGAGCCCCCTATGGACACATCGTCTTAAGAAAAAAAAGATCCTTTATATATATATAAAAAGTGTAGATACTTTTATATATTTTGTATGGTGTTGCTAAAGAAAAAGTTCCTTTGTATATTTTACATTTATACTGATCTCCTTAATTTGATAATAGGAAATCAATTAAAAGAGGTTTTGATATTTTTTTATATGAACATTGCACAATTTTACTTGAATTTGGCATTTGATAAAGTAACTGAGGTTTGCATGGAAGTCACCTTAAGATGCAATGCAGTTTTCAAAGTAATACAGTAAAGATTACATCAAAATCCATGACTATAAGTTATGTTTTGTTGGGAGATTTTGGAACACTTTAAGGACATAGTATGTTTTTTTCCATAACCTCTTCTAAAACCCACGAAAAAATGGTTTGGTTGGTTGGGTTTTTTTTTTCATTTCCTGCTGTTTTGGCCTCTTCTCTCAAGTGCATTGAAATGTTCAGCAACTGAACTTCAGGACTAAAAATAAGTGATATCTTCATCTGAGATTTCAACACAGTCCTTGCATGGAAGAAGTCAAATCCATGTTTCCCTTACCAAGAACAAGCAAACAAGTGGTGTTGTATGGTAGGTTTTGACTTTGGTCTGCCACAAACCAGTGCTCTGCACACCCCCAGAGGAGCCCTCCTGTGGGGCAGGTTCTGCCTCAGGCACAGTGTTTTATTTTGCTGTTAATTTGACATTGCTAATCAAGGCAGAAATGTGAGTCTTTACGATGTCCAGGTTCCACTAACCAGCTCTTTGACAAAGCCCTGGCCTTCTTGGTGTTTCAGAAAGCACATGGAAGGCTTCAGGTTTCATGTTGCCCACAGAATATGCTGATTTCACAAGTATAGGAAAGTTGAGCATGGCCTGTGCACCATCTTTATCCTCCTGCACTGTTTACAAGAAAAGGAAAAAAACTAAGATGTGAAAAGGGTTGCACTGAGCAGCATGGGGCAGAGCTCAGCTGGCGGCTCTCCGTGGTGGGAACGCGCAACTTAAAGGGCCGCCACGGCAGGGCCATGACCAAGGCCTTCAGGAGCCCCTCGCTGGGCTTGTGGGAAAATACTGGCTTTTTTTTGCGTATCTCTGTGCATGAAAGGGAAAAAACCAGAACACCAGGCTAAATAAATTGCAGGAGTTGGGGGAAAAAATGAAATAATACATGCTGTAATCTTGGTTCCATTGTATTCCTGTGCATTTTCAAATGTATTGAGGAGGCCTTTGGAAGGGGAGAGGGAGGAAGGGTGCTGTTCCTTTAAAAATTATGCAACATACTGTGTGACATCTTCTGATTGAAAAAAGTGGTGAATGTGTTAAGGACCTGGCACTTGGCTGCGTGCTCAGGCATTGTGTATAACCCACGCTAGTCATTGTTACATCTGTGTATGTATATTTTGTCCCAGTGAGATGTAGGTAGTTTTTATTTTGATCAGAACTGTTGCAGTAAATGAGGGTCAGTTGTATTAATGACAAAAAAATTAAAACCTATTTTTATGACTTTTTAAAAGCTTTATGGCAGATTAGACACTGGAGGTTGTTTTTTTTTTAACAAATGTATATTTATTAATGTGCAGAACACTGGAATTGCAGCACAGATAAAAGGAGAATTTACAATAAATTAAGAAACTTTTTTTGAACTTGTATTCTTCCTCTGGTGGTTTATTTTAAGTGCTGTGCCAAGGGCCCAATGGCATTTCCTGGTGCGCACACACTCACTAACTCACTCTCCCTTCCAGTACCACCGCATGCATTTGTTCCAAACCTGTGGCATTTCTCACATCTTCCTTGACTTCCCAGGCCAAATGAGGCCAAGCCGTGGGCTTGCTTGCTCTGTGCTTTTCAGGCTTCGTTCGCGTGTCTCACGAGGCACAGCAGCAACCTGCATGTGTCTGCCAGCTTTCTGGAAATAAAAGTATTTCTCAGTATCCAGCTTTTCCATAAATGTTTCTAAACGTTAGGCAGTAAACTGGGAGGGTGTGAGGTCAGGGGAAGACTCTGATTACTGTCATGATTTAGGGGAAAAATCAAAGACAGGATCTTCAGTTTGCAAGCAGCTCTGCGGAACCTTGAAATTAAGCAAACCTAAGCAATTAGCCCACAGGAAAACTGTTCTAAATTTTTTTCTTCTAGTTCATTTTTTGGCGAAACACTAAGACTTGAGTGTGTTCTCAAGTATTAGGACATTTTACTGTGGAAAAGCGAAAATAAACCTCATGCTTTTCCCACAAGCAGGATAGTTACAGGACAGACCAGCCCGTGATCCTGTCTGCCAACAGCAGATGTTTAGGAAAAGGGATTCATCAGCTACCAGTTACACAGCAAGGTGGCCTCAGCAGAGGACCCCAGGACCCTGCAGCTCCAGGCTTCCCAGCAGGAGGGGTTGTGCTTGTCTCCAGCAGCACATTTTTTTTCCTCCAATTATGTGTCATGTTGTGTTTTGGACCCACGTAAACTTCCAGTACACAGTGGGTTGCCAAATTCGGTCACGAACTGCAAGAAAATCTTCTTATTTGTCTTCAACATCATTCCTGCCCCTGTGACGGACACCTTTGCTGCCCGCATCACAAAAGGCAGCAAGCAGTCATTTCTCAGTCACCTTCTCCAGGCCAAGGAGGAAGACAGGCTCCATGCCCGAGCACTGGGATTGTCTCTTGCCACCTGAACAGCTCAGGTCTCTGTAACTGTTCTTTGTGCAGAAACACTGCTGTGCCTTGTAACCTTCCTTCTTTCCCTTCTTCAACCCATTCCCAGGTCTAATGTAGCCTTTCTGAAAATGGTAGAGACAGAGGACACCAAAGCAGCCTCAAAATGCACGCAGTAGGCCTACCAGCAACCAAAAAAACTTTTTTAAAATCTCCATTTCATTCCCTTTTCCTATCCTAATCTTTACAGTGGCATTTGTCCTAAGCAAATTGTAAGAAAAAAAGACTCCAGAAGAGATTTACCAGTGGGAGCATCATGGCTCAGTAAGGCTGCAGTAACCTAAGTGATGACATGGCCCAGCCCCTCCAACAACTCAGGATCAAATGTACTCAGGGATTTGTCTAACATGGTCTTAAAAACCCTAAATGGCAATTCCAGTGCATCTGCTGTTAGCCTGCAATAGCACTTCGTAGGAGGATGATGAGTTTGTCCATATTCTAGCGTTACGCTAAGACGCAGCTCGCTCAGCTGCAGAGGCTGCTCCTGCTGCAGCCGAGGGGCACAGAAAGGAGACCCCCACCAGCCCTGGTGAGGTGGTGTCATCGTCCACACCGTCACCTGCAGTGACAGAGCCAGTCTGAGATGCATTTGGGCCCCACAATCTCCTTTGCAGAGCTTCTACCTTGCCTTTATGCTCCTGTCTGCACATATGCCGCTCACCTTTCCTCCCTGTAAGTAACAATTTGCACTGGATTCCTTTTTCCATTTTAGTGTCCTGATTTTTAGATCCATTTTCCAGTTTCTCATACTCATTTTGGATTTTTGTCCTGTCCATGAGGATGCCTGGAGTCCTTTGGCAGCATCAGGTGCCTTTAAAAACTACCTTTTATTTCATAATTCAAAACATGAATGAAAATATCAACTAAAGCTAAGCCCAAGAAGGCTTTTGTAAAACTTCCTTCTTGCCAGGCGAGTTTTGCACCTACCTCGTAGCAATTAATGTCAGCCTACAATGACTGTGTTTTGCAGATGAGAATACAGCATGGGGCAGCATCAAACCATTTACTGAAGACATGTCCCATCTGCTGCTGCGCCTTTATCCACCATGCCAGGCGCTGTATTAAAGAAGAAAATGAGATTAGTCTGATGTGTCTCCAAAGAGGCCGTGTTAACTCATTATTGTCTTCTAAATAATTACAAGTATTTGTAAGCACCCCCGGATCCCACTGGGGCTCTGTGCTGGGTGTCTCCCCCCACTTTCCCCTCCTCTCTTGGCCCGACATCTGCTGCTCCTCTGCTCCAAGACCACTGTGAATAGGGGAACTGTTCCTTCAAACTCAAATATTACATACTCTGAGCACATTCTCTTTATTTGAAGGGAGGCCCAGACTGATTCCTCTCTGAACTGGCATGTCGTGAGGGCAGCTGAGGCTGTGGCGAGACCCCAGCCCCTGCGCTGGGTCAGGAGACACCGCACAGGTCAGGCCAGCCCACACAGAGAGGCCTGTGCTTAGGCCGAGAGGTGCCTTGACTCTCTGACAGCTGCCCTGTGCCCCAGAGCTGCCCATGGACAAAACAGGGTGCCCTCCACGCCCAGCAGGGCAAAAGGCTCCCAAGGCCCATCCTGACCTTCACAAAGGTCACTCGTGAAATAGAAATGAACCCAAAGCTCCAGCTTCCCAGGTGCTGCTGCTCACTTTCATTAAAATAGTTGTCAAACATCCAGCTGGGTTGTTTCCAGTATTCGATTCTTATGGGGCTGGGAATTTTTCCTGTGAATAGAACAGCTTGCAAGAATGCCAACCTCTTGCTAACATGTATGAAGGCCTCTTGCCCTTGGTTCTTTGACAGCAGCTCTATGGAAGTCCATCTTGAATGATCTTGTTCAGATGTTAAGCCTGTGTCACACTTTTCAAGTGAAGAACATAGGGCTGGGTCTGTATTTTTGTCAGATATTCATATGGTCAAGGAACTAACAAGGATGTGAAGGCCTGCGCATATACAAACAGGGCACCTGAAGCAGGGGGTCCCTACGTGTGATGTTTTGAATTACAGCGAAAGTATTCATAAACTACAAGTGATGCCAGCACTGGCCCTGCTGGGTGAGAAGCAGAGGGGGGAATGGGTCTCCCCTCAAACCCCCGCAAGCAGCTGCTGCCCAGCTGCTGTTCCCTCTGCATGGGTGAGTAATGGACGCGACCGGGGGCAAGGGGAGACCTTAGAAAAGCATTGGCAAGGAAAGCCCACACCGGTGCTCGCCCCTCAGCCACACAGCCCCCAAAGCCAACTGCAGGGTTTGCAGTGGAGAGGCCAACAGGTGGGTTCTGTGGTGACAAGATTGCTCAGAAAGGAAAAAAAAAACAACAACCCACTTTTATAGCCACCCATCATAAAATAGCTGTGCTGGAGCGAGCACCCTGAAGGTACAAGGAGATAAGAGCACTCTTCAATCAAAACAGCTGCGTTTTTAGCGCATGTTCATCAGATATTAAAGAAAAAAAGAACATATAGCAGTAATTTCATTAGTTATACACACAGCTCCCAAAAGGTCAGTATGTTTTAAAAGGAGAAAGAATATCTGGTTTTAAAGGAAATAAATATCCCTTTCACCTGGATCCATTCCACGCAGTCCTTTCAGGTTAGGGACGTCCCCCTGAATCCAGTGCAAAACAGCAGCAGTTGCGGTTGGGAGCCGGCAAAGTGAATGAGTTTCCAGGTGAAGCAGTAAATCAGGCCCTGACTTTGAAAAAAGTTGAATGTTTTATTACGTTTCAATTTTCTGGATTAAAAAAAAAATAATGAGAAAGGTTAACTCCTTCACCTCCAACTGCACAGGGAACAGGTATTGGGTATGAAAAGGGTCAGCCCTCATGGATTAGGGTTAGAGTTCTGGTTCAGAGTTCATTCTGCTGGCACCAAATGACCCCACTGATGGGAAAGAGCGGGCGGTCAGGAGGGACCGAGCTGCCATGCTACCTAAGCATGCCTGACACACAGCTTTTCTCCAGCAGCTTGTCCAAGGCAAAGCACTTTTGCAGCTGATCTCATCTGGGTTCTGTCAAGCACAAACCAAAAGCCAGTTGTATGTTTTCTTTCTGGCTCACTCGAGTGATGTCCCAGCTCCCTAGGCAGCCTCTGCCCCATGCAGGGCTTCCTTGCGGCCAGCACTCTGCGACACAGCCCACGCCATCGCAACCCCAAAGAGGGTCCTGTGGATGCCAGTTCCTCTCACTGGAGCAGACCGGCAGCAGAGCACTCCTGCTCCTCGCAGAGACAGGCAAATCCCTGCCCTGCATCTCCTGGCACCTGCTGCATGCTCTGTCCATGTCAAACCCTCCTTTCTCCAGCTGGCGAGAAGCCTTGCATCCCCGCGCTGGCTGCTCCTGGCAGGCGCCCAGGGCAGCAGCATCAGCTCTAGGGATGGGTTACGGCTGATGCCTGTTGCAGTTAAGAGGTTGGCACACAAGCAGAGTTGCCTGCTCTGATTCCCAGGATCACCCTTTTGTGATTAGAAAGCATTTGCAGGTTCCTCCTGACCTGTCGGTGATGCTCAGCCTCTGGATTCACAAAGGAGGTAACTTGCAGGGAGCCACCTTAAGAGTCATCAGTGTCATCCTCTCCTCTCAGTAGCGATTTCTCCTGCTTTCTCTGTAATTCAAGTACTGCTGTTGTATTGCCGTGTAGAGGTGATGCACCAGATGAGGACAGTCTCTCCTCCATAAAGTGGACATGTGGCTTAAACAAGGTTCAACACCTGGCTACTAATGAGTTCACAAACATTTTTCTTGTGCTATCATCTCCTTCACCCTAAAAGCTAGGTGTAAAACTAGCTCAGTGTAAAAATCTTATACCATAAACCACCTTCTTTAATGTTTAAAACCAGTGTAGGCTACTCTGATTCATTCTATGATTTCTACAGGTATTAAAACAGCAATAAGTACTCATGGTACATAAAGTGATCCTCAACTTAAAAGCCATAATTGAAATCTTGCGAACTTGCAATAAATTATCACTCAGTTTTACTACACATAGCAAATCTCCTAACAGAGTTCCCCTGCTGTGAAGCTGGTTAGTATGACACAACCTGCAGAGTCCTTCATGTACTCCCAGAGAGGAGCAATGGATAAAAATGTGTGAACAGTAGAAAAACACACCTTAGGTAAGTAGATGAAAATAAAACCCTTCCTTTAATCCAGCACTGATCTTAAATGCAGCAGATGCCTCATATCTAGTTATCTCATTTTTACATACCAGTCCTTTTTATGTTTGTAACCCATCCTTCTTTGATGTTTATAATTTCATACAAAGCACAATGAAGCTGTACCAGAGTGGCTGCGTTCGCTTTGCCATCAGGCAGGAGCTGCAGCAGGGCTGGGGACACAGCCTTTGGGATGTTCGGATTGCCAGAGAGATCTGTGCTACTCCTCACCTTGGTTTAGATACAGATTTCCTTGAAGTCCTTCAAATAAGAGAAGAAATGTTACATTGCTGGTTCCAAGTCCTCGGTCTCTCCTCTGGCCTGACAGCGAGCAGCGGGCATGGCCCAGGGTTTTCCTGCTGTGCTGGTGTTTATCAGCCCTGGTTCACCAGAGAGCAGCAGATGGGGAGGCAGAGGAAGGGAGCACCTACCCCAGAGAAGAGGAGCACACGGGCACCTTCATTGCCCCAGAGGACACAGGTGAACCTCTCTGTTCTGACCAAATTTCTTTAAAACTGGAAGAGCGCTGGATGCACAGAGGGATGAAACAGCTGGTTCCTGTCAAGTCAATGCTACAAACCTCCAAGTCTCCTCTTTCCTATCTAGAGGCTTTCTCAGAGCAAAAGACAAAGAAGAATTTGCCTTTTGTCCAACTTGTCAGGACCACCTGCATGGCCCATCTGCCAGCCAGAGCTGCTGGGTGACACCACCAATGCTGCACGTCCAGCTCATTGCAGCCCAGAGACACCAACCACAGTGCCCTGCAGGAGTGCAAAGCACCAGAGGAGTTTCCATCATCAGCCTCCACAGCACCTGTGGAGGCCTGGGCCATAGAAACACTGTAACTGCCTCAGCTGATCAAAATGGGACAAGAGGATAGTAAAAATCTGGGTGAGAATATGTGACGGGAGGCATGCAGCTGTGATATGGGAACGACCTTGAGGGCTTGAAAATAGAAGCTTGGCAGAGGAGTAAAGAAGATAAAGAAGGTACTGAACACAACAAAAGAGACTGGAGACGGAGCAATGTTAACCAATCACATATTAGCTTAGCCGGGGTGGGTAGCACGTGCAGCCAATCAGGAGTCAGATAGACGCAAACATAGAATGCTGGAAATGTATAAAAACCATGCTTTGTGTGTAATAAAATGGCAATCAGAGCACCATATTGGTGTGCTGTAGTCTGTTCCTCGCATGGACCCCAACAAGCACCACTGGAGAAACTCAGGATGGAGCAGTCGGGTCACCTTTGTCTTGATGAAACTGCTTGGTGGAAGTAGTTCTCCTGTTGCTTTTTCCCACAGGAACTGATGTGCTGAAATTACAAGGCTGCTGTTTTCCTGGGAGCATCCTCAAACGATGGTGCTACTGAATGGGAATGGTGCTATGCAATTATCAAAGTCTGGAGTGGGGCAGACTCTTGGGAAAATTTCATCTCTTCTGGTAGGGTCTGATTAAGGAGAATCTCTCCATGTATTTAATTGTTTCTAGGACTTTAAAATTTTCAGAGTGCGCTTGAAGCTCTTTTGTATTGAAGAAATTACTCTATGTACTGTAAAACTGCATAGACTAAGGAGTCCATTAACTTTTTCCATTCTCAAGTTTCTCTAGTTGATGCTATAAATTTAGTAAAATACAAGACATTTTAGAAAAGAAAAAAAATCCTAGAGATTCAGCAAGCCAAATCCCAAAGTTAGTGTTCCCTCATACAACCCAATAAGTGTAAGAGTCTGGCACTAGTTCTCAAAAAATCCAAACAAACAAAACCCACCTCCTTTTTATCTCCAGCCATTCCAGAGCAGATGAGGTTTAAGAGTGACCGTGAAAGCAAATGACCAGCACAGCACAGGGGACAGAGGACAGGCAGGACCTGAACTCTACAAAAAGAGCGTGTGTTGGCCCTGCAGCCAGGGCTGCCTTTGGCCTGACCGGTACCAGCGTCGCTGCCCAGCCCTGGTGAGCGTCAGGCTCTAAAATCTGCTGCTTCTCAGCTGGATCATGGGTGTGCTGAAATGAGAGCGCAGCTTCATCCCTGCCTTGAGCAGACCCTCCCAGTGATGATTCTTCCCGTGTGGCTCAGCAAAAAACTAAAAACAAAAACACAAAACAAAACAAAAAAAAACAAGTGGGGAAAAAACTTCCCAATTCTGGCTGTGATAACTGCTCTTCCTACAGGCACCACCTCCCAGCCACGAAGCGGGAAGTTTTGAACGTGGTGTCCTGGTGCCTCCTGGTGCTGAAGCTGGAAATGGCACAACGTGTCACTGCAGCGTGCCACGTTGGGGTGATTATTGCATTTATGATCATTAATTTCGTTGTGTTTAATTCATTAAAGCATGCAAATGCATATAAATGCAGAGGAAGTGTTTTCAAAATGCTAATCATAAACTGTGCATGGTTGCAAGCATGTTCCTCATCAGTGGGACATCCTCTTCACCTATTGTCACCATCGTCTCCCAGCTGTGCATACTACCACAACGCTCATAACACCACTTTTTCCAGGCCAGAAGGCCTCATTCATTTTTCTCCCTGTTTCTTGCATGGAAAACAAATCTATTTCATTTGCTTACCTGTTTGGGGTTGTGTTTTTTTGGCTTTGGTAGTAGTCAGGGCTACTGATGTTTCTTTATTTGGAGAAATGAAACAATCTGGATTTTCTTAAAGAAACCAGCATGCAAAGCATCCAGAGAAACCCGTAATTTCAGCCTCTCTGGTCCATGTGCATCCTTACTGAGGGATCAGTTGGCTCCAACCTTCCCAGCCCACACACAGTGTTTTCACCACAGCCTCACTCCATGTCCGAGTTTCACATTTTCCCCCTTCCCCTGAACAGCCTTTTGCTTTCAGAAGCTTCTTCCTGGCTTCCGGCTCACCAGACCTCCACAGAAGATGAAAAGATGCTCATTAATATCAAGACGAGCAGGCAGGAGATGGAAGGGCTTAATCTCTGGTGGCAGATCCCACCGAGACTGACTTACATCTGTGGTGAAGCCTTAGTCAGCATCTTTTTTTTTCTGGGACAGTACCAGAAATGTGACTGATAAGGGAGTCATGGGCTTACGGAGAGCAACCAGGAGACTGGCTTTGCTGTGTCTCTTCATATTATGGGCTCCATCTTCTGAAGGGGGTCCAGCTTGAAGAAGGCCTTGCTGCAGAGCAGATAGTGCTGCTTTGCTTGCCATGGCCTGATCAGAGGCTGTTAGATGACACAGAGCCCCCTCCGCAGCTTCTGCTGTCACTGGCTGCAGAACCTAGCACCTTCCTGCGTGAGGAAGGGACAGCAGAGACCCTGCTGGACCTTCCTGTCTCCAAAATGTAAGGAGTTTTTCAGACAAAGAGAAAGATATTTGGAAATTCTAATGGGCTAAAGGTAGAAGGGGAAGTTGTATCCTTAAATTTGAAATGGCACAACCCTGATATCCAGGCAGTGGAGGCTGCGCTGCGAATCTTCACTGCAGCCCTGTCCCATCTCCTGCAGGACAAGTCAAGCCGGTGGCTGCACACCATCACCTCCCAGCTCCCGGGGAGCTCAGCCTTGTCCACAGGCGCAGAATGGCAATAAGCGTACGTACAAACGCAGATGTTGCACCCAAAACACTTATTTTTTTTGCTTGTAAGTATGCTGAAAAGATAGATCTATTCTTAAAAGAAAAAAAAGGCTTCATAAACACCACCTCAGCTTTGTTCCCTGCAGTTTGCAGCTACAGAGAGAAAGGCTGTGCACACTGAGTTTTGAAGCAGGAGGATGAAAAGTTCTTTCAGCCGCACAAGCTGAGGCAAACACCAAGAGCCAAAGCTTTTACTGCCGGACCATAAATACTGATCTGCTGCAGCACAAATGAAGCCTTCACAACACCTGTGCCGTGTCTCACCTTCCCAAATAGGCTGTCCAGGTGAAAACAGCTTCGGAGGACAACCCCGTTCTCCTCGCAGGGGGCACAGCCCTGGCCCCCAGCTCTGCAGGACCAGTGGGAGGCAGGGATGCTGCTGAGAAGGAACAAAACAAGAAGAGCAATTAAAACAAGTTTTACACAAACACTTTTGGAATAAGACTGCTTGGAGTGCAATTTTTCAGCCATTACACACTCAGCAACGCACGTTTCAAACATATTCACAAGGTACCACAGAGATTTCAATCTGGTCCCAGCTTTCAGCTGACACAAGTTGCATTTTTTTAGTTACATGAGCCAATTCTTGTCAACATGTTCTCTGCTTTAGAAGGGAAAAGTCCTTTATTTTTAAAATAGCTATTCACTGGAGTCTTGAAGCCAAGTGTTTCAAGACCTGAAAAGCTTTTAATGACAACTTGAAAGTGAAATCACCTGATTGCAATTTATTGCCCAAAGTGGGAGAAAAATGACAAAAAAGTGAAAAGTCTACAAAATTTTAAAAAGCATGTCTATGCTCATCTTCTGCAGCAGAGGAAAAAGAAAGAAAATTCACCTGTCAGTTAAACTGCTCCAGTTTAATTCACTAAACCATGTCAATACACATAAATGCAGATGAAGCATTTTTAAAGCGGCAATAATAAACTGTGCAGTGGTGGCCTGGGCTGGCAAGCTAAGGCAGCGAGGAGATCCAGGCAGGAGACCTTGAAAGAGCACAACAGGCAGGAAGGGCCACTCTGATGTGCCTGTACACTTCAGGTGCAGCATGGGGAACATGCAAGGGGACTTAAAACTCTGTGTGCAGCTGCAGGGGTGGACCACATTGGGATCTCAGAGACATTGGGAGTCAGCTCACACAGCCAAAGCGCTGCCATGCACGGGTACAGGCTCTACAGGAAGGACAGGATGGGGAGCCATCCTGGACCTAAGAGAGCAGCAAGACAGCATGGAGCCCTGCCCAGGGGTGGACAATGAGTCAGCTGAGAGCACACAGTTAGGATTAGAGGGGCGACCTATGTGGATGACATTGCTGTGGGTGTCTGCTACAGCCTGTGCGATCAGGAAGAAAACAACTGGAAGAAGCCTCATGTTTGCTGGCCCTGCTCCTCATGGAGGACTTAAACCACTCTGATACCCACTGGAGGGACAACACAGAAAAAGCACAAGCCGTCCCGGAGGTCTCTGGAGCACTGATAACTTCCTGACACAGATACAGAGCTGCTGAAGAGGGAGGACTGGAGCATCTGTCATACAAGAAGCTGAAAGAGCTGGGGTTGTTCAGCCTTGGGAAGGCTCAGGGGGATTTTACCGATGCAGGTTCTCGAGTCTCCATTCTTGGAGATATTCAAAATCTGACACAGCCCTGAATAACCTGCTCCACTTGCCCCTGCTTTGAGCCGTGGTGTAGGACTAGATGACCTCCAAAGGTCCTTGCCAAACTCTGCAATTCTGTGAATTTTAAAAGAAAGTGAATTTCAAAGACACAGAAATAGCTACATCCTTTTTCATGTCCTCACAGTTGAGCCTACCTCTATCAGTACAGCATCAAAAAACAAACACACCTGGGAGTGTTGTGAGATGAAGTAACAATACAAACCACACTAATATAACACAAAGTATTTGTGAAGATTTTAATTGGGACATTTACTGGAAAACTCGGATGAGGACAACACAGAGCATTAGCTCCTTAGTAATTAATTCCACATTTTGCAAAGACAAAAGTTTCATGAAAGATAAGGAAAACATTAGGAAAACCACATAAAAGTCATGACCAGGATCCATTACACCACCAACCTAACACAAACCACGAGTTGACATGAAGCATGTTTACAGTTCACCTGCACACAGACAGACACTCTGAAGACAGACTTCTAAATTGAATTGATTTTGGCACCAGTAAAAAGAGATGGCTTTTTTCCTGTCTCAAGCAAATCTCCTGTAATGTCAAATAAATACATAAGATTTTAACAGCCTAGGTTTTTTCATAGGGCTCCCTGAACTGTGTTTAACTTTGCCAGACCAGCAGATACACACTGAAGGGCATTTTCTTCCCCTTTTACTTCCACACTGAGAATAAATTACCTTTTACTTTTCTTACCAGAAGAAATAAAAGGAATTCTTAGAAGATATTGAGACCACAGAAGAGGACGTACCTGTAATCCAAGCCTTCAGATCTGCTGAAAAGATTTATTCATGGTACAGCTTTCCTACTGCTCAAATTGGATGCAACTCTCAAAACTCTACACCCATCTGGGAAGTCCTGCTCCTGCACAGCTGTGCTTCAAGGACAGGGACCTTCTACTACCATGTTGAAAGAGAGGAATTACTTTTTGCTGACTTGCTGTAGTAAAGTTTTATTACATGCTTAGGGTGTCCTCAATATGCACCCAATCCTTATAATCGTAGATAATTTGGACACGGGTGTTCAGCTCTTCCTAATACCACTCCATTTTGACACATGGCAATATCCAATTATTATCGGGTCTATACTAAGTTAGCTCCATAGTAAGGAAATGCATACTAATTTGCATTTTTCTAAAGCACAATAATGCATTCTCTGCTCCAGGACACAAACCAAACAGCCTCTGCCCTCAGCAGTTAACAAAAAATTAGTCAGTTGTGTGAAAACCTTTAACAATCAACACTGTTTTTAAGCCCCTAGATTTGCAATTCTGAATTATGTAAACATCTAAAACCACTACTTAATACATCTTAAGAATCTAAAGCATTTCTTATAAAAGTATATAAAATTAAAAATTAAGTATCTGTTGCTCAGAATTCATTCAAAATGCTGAGCTTAACAATCATTCCTTCCTCTCCCAGCGCTCAAGCACAAGCACATTTACCGTAAAACAATGGATGTACTTTACCTAGGGACAGGTATCTTTCAGTAAGGGGAAAAAAGTATTTCATGCATAAAAGATAGATTTATTATTTCAGACATGATTTTCATATTAAAATGATTGTATGTATAACTACTATTACAGAAAAACTTTAAGACATCCCTCGATACATATTAACATAAATATCACCATCCAGTCCAGTAAAATTGTACCAAACTGGCTTTAAACTTCTTCAGTGCTAACAGTCAAGAGCTGGGACTCAATGGTCAACTGACCTTTGGGACATACAGTTCAACAAAAAATATGCTTGTTATTGTTTTTATTATTCTCAGGCAACAAATTATCCAAAGTCCTTCAATAAACAAACCCATGTGCTACGTTGCTGGCTCTATCTTGTCAGTCTCTCCCTTCTTTGGATGCTCCTCCCGCTTTCTGCCCTGTTGCATGGTGTACACCGAGGGGCCCATCCTTAGGATCTTCCCACTGCCCAAGCACTCGTCACCCTTGTAGAACACAGCAAACTACGAGACAAACACAGCAAGAGTCTTTTCAGCAGCTGCAGGCGGCACGGTGAGCAGCTGTGCAAGAGCTGCTGGACAGGGAGTGTATTCATTCACATTTGTTCTGAAGAAATCTCAAAAAGAACCCTCAGAACAAACCCAAACCATATAGGATCCGCTGGCTCACATGAGTGTAACCACAAGCACGTTAGGGGAAATTCCACCACGAGCTTCATCTTCTCAGCTCAAATCACTTCTCTGAAGTGCATCTCTCTGTTACAAACAGCTCTCAGACAATGTGCCTCTTGAGGTGTCCCATGGGCACCCAAGTTTTGGGGAGGGAGGAGGGTAGAACATCATATGCAGGGAGAGGGCACGCAGAAAATGTTTGAGAACCACTGGTTTACGATGTGATGGCACACCTGTGCATTAGCAGTGTTAAAAGGCATCACTGCACTGCACCCGTTCCCAGTACTGTTCCAAGACAATGAAACTCACTGGACACAGGTCCTCACTACACAAATTTGAACACTAAAACCACATTAAGCAGCCAACTACCAAACTAATGCCTTTTAAAATCTATTTCTTGAAGACAATGGCAGATTCCATTTCTGCATATACAGCTGATTACCAGAGAAGTTTTCATGTATTTCTAAAATTTGTAAGCCAGTTTCTTGGACTGTATGGGTAACAACAGACCACTTTACACTACAAACAACCTCCTTCAAAGTAGCTGATGGTCAAAGCAGATCTAACTGCTCTCACTTACAAACAAATGAACTCTTTTTCTCCAGCTAATAAAAACACTACTCTGTTTTATTAGCCAGATAAGCCAAAACACAAAAAAGGAAGAAAAAAAACTTTTAATAACTTACCTGCCCAGGTGTAATAGCTCTTGCTGGCTTCACTAGTGTCACCCACACACTCCCATCTTGGTTTAGAGTCAGCACACAAGGCACTAGAGCAGAAAATGACCAAACACCTGCCAATTAATCCTTATGTTCACATTAAAAAAGATTAACCTTCATCACTAGGTTAAACACCTGTAAGTCAGGATACTACTACACAGAACTGTTTTATAAAGACACTACAGGAACAGCAAGGTAAGCCAAAACATTCCAACTGTTTCTGCAGAACTACACTGAACACACTACGAGTTTCACAAATTGAGTAAAACAAAAACCAAACCAAGGTTTGATTACCCAATGCCATCTGGTGTCGAAACCTGAAATGACATTCCATCATTTTCTCTCTGATGAGCTCCGCAGGAGGTTCCTCTGCTATCCAGTGCACTCGGTTAGTCCGCAATAGGTCTCTGTACAGAGCTGGGTGATTTGTTGATGGTGCCTTAAAATACAACATTTATTTAATGCTGACGTTTTTGCCAGAAAGTGTATGATTTGTGAAGCAAGGTATGAAATATAGTAGTACCAGGCCATATAAAAATGAAGGCAAAACGAGTAAGAAAACAAGCATTTATTAGCACTTAATTAGCTTCCAGATGAAGCTTTTAATTAAAGAAATAGGCTGAAGCAAGCCTGAATTATTTGCCAGTCTTCTAAACCTCAGAGTCATGTCACTTCTTGTATTCTTTTTCCTACCATCATACTTCTGCCTTCTTCTGGCCGAGTTTAGGTGTCTACTGCCCTCCTTATCCTACCTCAACAACATGCTGCCTCCCTCGTCTCCGATATCTCAACCCAGCACAGGCACTGCATGCATACAACACTACTGTAGGGCATTAAAAAAATCCTTCATGGTCCTGCCTGTTTCCTCTCAATGCTCTTTACAAGATTACGATTTCCCCCCCTTCCCAGGCACATCAAGCAGCAGAACCTCAATATAATCACATCAGCATCACCTCATTATAATCACATTAATATCACATCTGCAATGACAACTGCATGAACAGCAAGAAACATTAACAATGCTAGCAAGCTGCAGAACTCCCGGTCATCTTATATGATTACTCATTAAGACATGAATGATTTGTAGTATTTCATATACTCTGCCTCAGTTTTCAAAAGGATAAAACTGAATTACTGGCTACTACTTGTTTTACTAGGAAAAGAAAGCAGCAACACATAGTAAAACAAGATAATACACAAAATTTTATGTATCGTGTCATAATGACGACAATAAAAAACTTCTGGTTTGGAGTAGAAAATGAGAGCTCAGCAGGCTGGCAGATTCTTTTCAGCACTTGCCCTTTGTTTAGAAAAGTTCTATGCCAAAATCTGAAACAATTTTCTACTTAAGAAAAGCCAGTTTAGACAAGATGTTTCAAATCTGCCGATGCTGCCCTAGTTGGTTCTTGTTAGAAACACATTCCACACAGCAGGAGCCACAGAACGCTTGCATTACTCATTTGCTATAATTAACTCACCACAAAGACATCTCCAGTGCTGACATCTTTGTCTACAACGAACCAAGCATCCTTCAGGCCGGCTAGTCTAGCCCTCTGGCCTATTGTGTAGAGGAACCAACCTAAAGAAATACAAAAATGTAATCTTGCTAGCAACTTTTAATCTTCTACTTTCAGAAAAATGTGTTAAAATCATTTCCCCAGAACTTGACCAGTAAATAAAGAATAACAAACCAAGCTGTCTTAGAGAAGTGTGCCAATTACAAACTAAATTAACATCTACTTGGAGGTTTTCATCCGTACCTGAAGCACGTGACTGCAAACTAACCTGTTTCAATTGTAGTATCACTAGTGTTTATAAAAGACAAACATTTCTTTCTTTCTGCTTCAATTTATGGTTTTCCTACCACTCAGTCTTACCAGTTTCCCTTACTTTTATGTACTAGTAGAACATCCTACTTCCATACGTTACTTGGGAGAGGAACTCAGTTCTGGCAGCTAGAACTGAAGACGGAGCAAAGGAAGGACACTCAGAAGGAAAGGAAAGATAAGCTGCCCATGTCTGGTGATGTCCTGCTGTGCATCACTGAGGTGCATGATATATTTTTTCTGCAAAGTTTAGATACTAAAGAATCTGGAACTGAAGCACAATCATTTTGAAGAAACTAAATGAACAACAATCTCTTGATATTAAACTAACAACAACTTAGTATCAACAGAGTAACCCTAACAATTATCAGTTACTTCACTGCAACATGGAACAAATAATCAAGAATCAGTCATAGTTCAAGACTGTACTATTGTATAAAGCAAGTTTTCCATTACTATTAGAGTTATCAAACTGGGAAAAACCTGTAGACTGGTTTGGAATTTCACAAAATTCATCCCTCCAAATATAAGCACTACTGTTCCATTTATCTAAAAGCAGTTATTAGGATGGGTTTGCCAATTACCTTTGTGTGTTCCCATCACCTTCTTATCCTCAATGGAAACAAAGTTACCTGGTTGAGGTTCTAAATACTACCAAACAGAAAGAGATTGTTTAAGTCACAAAATGGCCCCAAACCCCCCTCACAGTGTGTTTCAGGTTCTGTCCTTACATTCTTGTAAAGCTGGAAAATGGCTTTTCAACAAGCAAACCCCGCCCAAGCAGCTTCCTGCCTCTCCCCTGATGCTGCTTTAGTGAGAAAAGCACGAAGGGCAGTCCCTATCAACAGTAATTCTGGGCTTCACTCCCCCATCCTCACTTATGCCACGGGACAGCAGCACTCAGCCTTTTGTCCCTCTCACATCCCAGTCAGAGAGGTCAGAGCCTCGCATGCACAGTAAGTTGCTACAAAAAGCGAGTGACTGCCCGCTGGTGGAGGGACAAGCTGCTTCCTACAGGCTGCTGGCATTGGCTTCTGGGTAGGCTTGGGACTGCAAAGGGAAATGGGAAACTGCTACTTAGGGTGGGCCACGAGCTGTCAGAGATTTTTACATAGACAGCGCTACAAATTACTACTGAAAATCGGAACAGAACATAAGGATTGTCATAGATTTAATGGTGCTCACCTCAAGAAGGAACTTTTCAAAGTTTCTTTCACCAATGAAACAGACTCCCATACTCTGAAAAGAAAACATAGTATTGAATCTACAAAAACAGAGAAAAACATTTGAAATAATGTCTATTAATAATCTGTTCAGGAAGTATTTTGTCTTCCCCGTGTATCCCAAACTATGCTAGACATCTCATAAAATAAACAAAACCACAACGTCTGCTCCAACATATGTAAACTAATTCTACAGAGTATCAGTGAGAGTTGTAAACAGAGAAGAGAAATAATAGGAAACAGAACATTAATCTTGGCGACTACATTGCATGTGTATTAAAAACAGAAGTCTCTTTCAGATTAAAGTACAAAAGTAACAAATTATACAGTACTGGCTTATCTCTTGGGAAAAAAACAACCAACCAACGAAAAACACTTCCATAAACAAATAGGCTTTCCTTTCAGTTACTGCCTACATTCTTCAAACAACCACTTAAACAACCATTTATGGTGGATGAATATAAGCATTAAAAGTGATCAAGAGCATTAGCAATACAATTGCTGTCTCCATCATGTCTTTTAATATCAACCCATGAAGTGTTATTTCTCAGCCAGGAAAACAGATCTTTTTTATTTTAAAAAGTAACTGTGGAAAAACAGTACAATCGAATTTCTATAAAGACATATTGAAAAAGAGTGAGACTGAGGAAGCCTTTATAAGCTATGGAAAATCAAAATCAAAGGCTTCTCACCTGCTGTACTAGCAAATGCTTTCCTTAAGGTCAGGGCATGCTACCACAACGACCTCACCTCAGTTCATCTGAGATACGACAGTAGATAAATTATCTGCAAGTTAAAATACACAAGTGGCCACGTGCTAATACAAGTACTTTTAAGCAAGTAGACAGCTATAAAACTGCTTCCTGACCCGTTCTATTACGGTGCTCGGAAACAGCTGAGTTGTCACAGATTAGAGTTCATGAAGTTTAGGAAAGACCATGTTAGAGAGAAAGACAAATCAAAAGAGTTTAAGTGTTACCATGCCTCTTTTTTCTTTAGCACATGATGAAGGTCATGCTCCGCTGCTATCTTCCTTACGAAGCTTTTTGTTAAATCTCCTAAAGGGAAAATGGTTTTCCTCAAAGCATCCTGTGAGATCTGACTGAGAAAGAAGGTCTGGTCCTTAAAGAGGTCAGCCCCTTGAAGGAGTTTCACAGCTGCAAAGTGGAGAAGACATTAACCATTTCAACATAACCCCCTCTAATAGTTCAACTTCATTTAGTATTTGGTGTGACAATCAACATTTAGTTGTATTATTTGCAAACACAAGTTAAAGACAGCTTTTCTCAGGTTTTTCAAGAACCAATTGAAAATGTTTGGGTATTTTCTCACTACTAAAAAGATAAAAAAGGATTCTGACTTCGCACAACACATCTTACAAAGTCTTACACCACACCTGTCACTGACAAGATCAACAATGTGAAATATGAAAGCAAACTTCACATTTCATGTGGAAGAGAAAATGAACATTCAAATGTCAGAGAATCATAGAATGCATTGGGTTGGAAGGGATCACCTAGTCCAACCCCCCTGCAATGAGCAGGGACATCTTTAACTAGATCAGGTCTTCCAAAAAACCACTCAGTTTCACCCTGAAATCACACTGCTATAAATCAGTGATTTGAACAATCACCAGAGTTAGTCCCAAGAGTCAGAGAAGGAGAATTTGACTTTATTCTTTAAAATAAATTAAGTAAAACTGGTAGTTTTTCAGTCATTTCTGTCCACTTTCTTTGAGAGCTAATAGCTCTGATGTTGTACAAACTCTACTGATGTGTTTCTTGTCTCAAATGAAGACTAAGTACAGGCCAGCAGTTCACTCACAACTAATAAAACAAAATCTCAGTAACAGGGCAGGAAGATTGCTTAGACCATCACAAATTACTGCAACTAAATTAAAACAAATAAAACAAATAAACCCTTCTGAGCCCAGAAATGAAAGCCAGGAAGCTAAAACACAAAAACATCACCATGGCACCTTTGCACAGTTGTAGTTTGCAAGTTCCTTTCCCTTGCAAGTTTTCTCGTTTTAGGTCAGGGCTCCATCTGAGCTACTTGACTGCATCACAGCCAACTGCAGAGCTATTTGGGAACTTTCTACATTGCCATCCAAGCTGTGACAGGGCCACGCAGAGACACACCCAAACCAGTATTAATCAAGGTGGCTTTAGCACTGATAACACTAGAACCACTGTGGTGCAGAGATCAATGTCTGACTATGCATAGGCAGAGGCAGACTATTAAAGTGAAGAGCCAAACCTGCAGCTGCTGCTATGAGTACCTTTGCTGACCTGAGAACTGTAGTCTTAAAAACATCTACGCATGCTGCACTTGCATTTTTAAATTGCAGTGCTGGCACAACTTTAATCTGCCTGGGAAAACCAGGCTTCTATATGAGAGCAGAGAAATAAGGCAGAATAGTTGAATTACTGAATGGAAATTTGATCTTTTCTAGTAAAATAATATGCAGTTCAATTACTGTATAACAGTAACGAATTTTAATGTTTCAAAGCCTTAATTCTAAAATTCCACTCAAGCATATCCCCATGATGAGGTCTATAAGTACTAATAACTGAATAGCTAATAGATACACTCCAAAAATAGAAGAAACATATAAAGAAACTTTTGTGTAAGTCATGAAAATACTAAAGACTTCTTGAAATACTTCTCCTGGGTACAGAAGATAGCCCTGTCTCCTGAATCCTCATTACAGCTCCTCCAGAATGTTGATTACTCCTGAAATGCTTATTCTTACCCCTGCACCTGGATTAGAACTTTTAAAATAGAAAATGTAGTATCTGACTAGACAGGGTAATTTTCAGTGATGTAAATCCCTGTTTTGTCCAATCAACGTTCTACAAAGGCTTGAGGGTAAGTGGTAATCACTGTGTGTAAGGTAACAAACTTCTCTGATTCTGTGACACCGAATATAATTTAAATTTCCCTTTCATATCCAGGATGAAATATGAAATGAAGAAACCACTTACTATTTCTAACTTCAAAACGGTTTCTGAAAAGCCTTTGTGGTCTTTTAATATGTTTATGTTGAAACACTTCCTCATCCTCTAGTGAGGTCCTAGCGTAATGCCCAGTAGCAATTGCATCCGCTCCTGTTGAGAAAACCACAAGACACAAAGGCACATACCTGAAATTCACAGCTGAAAACAGCATTACAAACACATAGGGAAAAGAGCAGAAAGCAAGAAGGAAGAAAACCTATGAGAATCTTACACTGATAATAATCCTGCTCCTGCTACATAAGTAAACTTTTCATCAGTGTATCAGAACTTTTGTCCTTTAGTAACCCCATAAGAATGCAAAACTTAATGCTAAGGTCTACATACACCTCTGAATTAAATGTGCTCCTACATAGGAGCAACCTAATTTAATGAACAATGGCCCTGCCCGTGGCAGGGGGGGTGAGAACTAGATGACCTTTAAGGTCCCTTCCAAACTAAACCATTCTATGATTGGATATGTAAAAGCAAACTTAAACACAAATACTTCACAAATACTGAAATACTGCCACAGCCATACGTCAAACAGGCATACAAGGGAATTCACAGTTTTCCCCACCTTTTCAAGACTTTGTGTCTTTAATGTATTTCCAGCACACACTGCATAGCAACACACTTGAAAATGCCTTACCCAGGTTATCCATTGCATAATGAAGAAAGTAGTTGAATTTGATGTGCTTGTTACACACGATATCAGGATTAGGAGTCCTTCCCAGTTCATACTCTTTTAAGAGGTCACTGTAAAATAAAAATTCAAATGTGTATAACCATTTTAATGCTGCATCATACTATCCAAGACTGGACAGTAGAGAACTAAAGAACTTAAGACTCAGTCATAATAAGCATTTTATGTAAGAAATTTTTTAACCTATGAAAAACAATGCTTGGAAGATTTTCTTCAAAGTGCCCTGAGGACACGGCCAAATGATCACTCACAACCTTGCAATCATGTTTTATTAAATTAATATTCCCTCAGGGGAGCAATGGCTGCCCACTGAGCACTTACTACTTGCTTCTTACAAAATACTTACAGAATTAAAGAACCCTGCTTCATTTTTCAGAGTGACAGTGCAGTGGAGCATACACCAGGAGTTACAGTGTCTCAGCTGTAAGGACAAGAACTTAATCTACCTACAATACCACCACAAGCAGTCATGCAGCTTAGAGATTTTTTTCCAGTCTTTTTAATTTCTTTAAGAAATTCAAGTAGTTTCTCAAAGTCATGTAGCAGTTTTACACCGCTGCGTAATTAAAGTGCTCAGCATTAATTGCTCTAAAACAGTGAAATAATAATTAATGAAATTAAACTAGCATACAGTGATGCACTGAGGCAGCAAAAGGCCTGACTGCTGACTTCTTTTGCTTCTCCTCAGTTGTCACTCAAGTCAAGAGGAACCAAGGACATGGACTGGAACGCTGAGCTGCACTTAAAAGAACCCCAGTACCAGGTTTTACTCGTCCCCATCTGCTTCTTCCTTACCATGTTACACTTTACCTTCATCAATAGAAAATAAAGCAACACATCTTTTATTTTGCCCAACTCCTTTTTAACAGTTCTGAATTCAACCATTTATACTAATAATTATATCACTGCATCTACCCAGAGCTGCCTCCCTCTTGCCAGCTCAGCACTGCACTTGTACAGTACCATACCACTCCTTTGTGAATACTGCAAGAGTACACTGGAAGGTTTATTAAAAAATCAGCATAAAGCCAGGCTCACATCAGTTCAGAACCTGAAGCAAAGCAAACCAGCAAAAAGGCAAGGAAGGGTGCCTACTGAATCTCTCGGGCGTAAAAAATCAAACTGGACTTTGCACAGACTGTGGGAAAGACAAGACCTGGGATGGTGCTCTTGATGAAAGGTGGTTTTTGACAAATGACTCTCTAAAGAGAGTCTCTAGAGGAGGGGTCAATTCAAGCTCAGTGATGACAGTAAAGATTCTGAAACAAGCGAAGATACTTGCAACACATTGTTTGGGAACACTGTACCAATAAATGAGGAAAAGAAGATGATCTTTGATTCACTGTCATCTACAGACTTCTTCCACCTCTAAGAGTTTTTATAACACTTATTCATTTTCTCACACGAGGAGTGAACATTCCCAGAACAAGGCTGTTTTCTCCACTGACTGTACAGTTTTGTGCTCAACTTGATGTCATTTCAACGTGATGTGGAAGTACCACAACCAGGTTATTCCTCAGATTCTCCTAAGACAACAGCACTATTTAGAGGGAGGTGATGAAGACCAGGGAATAACTTTTATGTACTTATACCACGTAACAAGAGAAATTATGTTGTTATACTAATACTTCCCCTCTCTTCCTGCCTCCCAAAATAAGCCCTCAGCTTTTCCTATGCAGAATTTTCTTCCTTTACAGTGGAAGTCACAGAAAATCTGAACACCCTCCCTAGAGAACAGTTTTATTGTAAATTATTTATTGTAAGTCTAAAAAAGAATGAGAGAAAAAATTATTCCTCTCATATTTAAGAGACTTTAGTACTTTCTCTTAGTACTGATAATGCAAAAAATCACCTTTGCCCATTATCCAACCATCCTTGCTTTTTACAGTAACACAGTACTATACTAACATACATGGAGACCATCTATTTTAAATGTGCTTCTACCTGAATACTTCATTCCAGTATTCTTTCACATAGGAAACCTGGTGAAAAGGAATGTCGAGCTTCTGACAAACTCGGTAAGCATCTTCGCAATCTCTATCAATGGAGCAAGCTCCTTGTTCATCCAGGGGGTCCCAGTTCTTCATAAAGACACCCGTTACCTGGTAGCCTATGAATGAAGGTAAGAATGACTTATGAAGTTAAATTCCTACAACCTTGACCCAAAAAACCTGTTTTTCAAGACTTGTGTGGGTGACTGCTTCTTTCAGATGTTAGTAGTCCTGTGGTGTGGAAGCATCCTGTCAAGTTTTAAGGTACAGTTCTGCTATGGTTTTTTTTTTCTTCTATATCTAACAGTTAACGTAAAACCAAGCTCTTGCAGCAGCCTAACACGGTATTTCGTAACTATGAGCTTCTCCTATCTCCCTCTTTACCCCTCACTGCCTGCCGCCGCCGAGGCGCCCGGCTCCGAGGGACCGTGCCCTGAAATGAGGCCGCTCCACCGATCGGACTCGGCTGCACGGGGAGAGGGGGACCCTGCCGGGACGGATAGACC
>NW_010187866.1:0-1642 GCF_000695765.1 Mesitornis unicolor | reverse complement strand
CCCAAATCTCCCCTAGGACAGCCCAAATCTGTCCCATGGGACCCCAAATATGACCCACAGTGACCCAAATTGGCCCACGGTGCCCCAAATCTGCCCCGTGGCACCCCAAATGTGGCCCATCGTGCCCCAAAACTGACCCATAGTGACCCAAATCTGACCCATGGGACCCGAAGTCTGACCTACAGTGACCCAAATTGGCCCATAGTGCCCCAAATCTGCCCTAGGACAGCCCAAATCTGACCCACAGCGACCCAAATCTGACCCATGGCACTCCAAATCTGGCCCATGGTGCCCCAAAACTGACCCATGGGACCTCCACATCTGACCCACAGTAACCCAAATTTGCCCCATGGCACCCCAAATCTGCCCTGTGGCACCCCAAATCTGGCCCATGGTGCCCCAAAACTGACCCATGGGACCTCCAAATCTGACCCCCAGTGACCCAAATTGACCCACGGTGACCTAAATCTGCCCCACAGCGACCCAAATCTGCCCTAGGACACCACAAATCTGGCCCATGCTGACCCATGGCTGACCCACAGCAACCAAATTGTGATCCATAGGGCCCCAAATCTGACCCACAGCGACCCAAATCTGACACCAAGGGCCCCAAATCTGACCCACAGTGACTCCTGTGGGACCTCAAATCTGACCCATGGTGCCACGAAACTGACCCATAGCGACCCATATCTGGCCCATGGTGACCTATGGGTGACCCACAACAACCCAAATCTGACCCACAATGCCCCATGGTGCCTCAAATCTGACTCATGGTGTCCCAAATCTGCCCCACAGTGACCCAAATCTGACCCACGGCGCCCCATGGTGTCCTAGATTTGCCCTAGGACAGCCCAAATCTGACCCATGGTGCCCCAAATTTGACCCATGGTGCCCCAGAACTGACCCATGGCACCCCAAATCTGACCCATGGGACCGCCAAAACTGACCCCCCAGTGACCCAAATTGACCCATGGTGACTCAGATCTGCCCTAGGACAGCCCAAATCTGCCCCATGGCACCCCAAATCTGGCCCATGATGCCCCAAATCTGACCCACAGCAACCCAAATCTGACACCTAGGGCCCCAAATCTGACCCACAGTGACTCCTATGGGACCTCAAATCTGACCCATGGCACCCAAAATCTCCCCTAGGACAGCCCAAATCTGCCCCACAGCACCCCGTAACTGCCCCATGGTGCCTCAAATCTGACCCACAGCGCCTGAAATCTGCCCAATGAGACCCCAAATCTGACCCATGGGACCCCCAGTGTGACCCATGGTGGGCCAAATCTGAGCCAGGGTGCCCCAAATCTGATCCACAGTGACCTAAATCTGACCCATGGGACCCCAGATGTGACCCATGGCACCCCAAATCTCCCCCACAGTGCCACAAACCTGCCCTAGACAGCCCAAATCCGACCTAAGGCGTCCCAAATGTGACCCACAGTGACCTAAATCTGCCCTACGACAGCCCAAATGTGACCCATGGGATCCCAAATGTGACCCATAGCACCCCACATCTGCCCCACAGCACCCAAATGTGCCCCATGGCACCGCAAATCTGGCCCATGGTGCCCTAAAACTGACCCACAGCAACCCAGATCTGCCCCATGGACCCCCAGATCTGCCCCATAGCCCCCCC
>NW_010187865.1:13823-19501 GCF_000695765.1 Mesitornis unicolor | reverse complement strand
AGGGAATGTTTTTATGCAGATTGGGGTTCTGACTATGCCGGTTTCGGCTACGAACAGAGGAGAACATCATGTTGCACCCAGGGACTTTGCATTTGTGCATCTCTCGCAAGTGCACTGTTTTATAGTGCACTCTGAGGGTTCCCTTGTTGCTGTACATTTTGTGGCAAATGTTACACATTATCCCACCGTTGCTCACCGAAACGCTGTTGAACATGAGGGATCCTGGGACATCGGTGCCCATACCTACAGCTAAGGCAGGGGCATCTGCTTTGTGGGCAGATTCCCCGCTGTCACTTGCCCCATCGACGTCGTCCAGGAGAATGCCCTCATCACTTCCTGCATCAGATTCTCTTGAGGAATGGATACTGCTGCTGGACTGGATGCTGGAGGTGGTGCTCAGGTCTAGGACCATATAGTCTTCCGACATGCCCCTGCTGTACCCATTCATATGGGAATCCTCAGTACCAGCAGGCGAGGAGGTGTCTTCCCTTATGTCAAGCCCCATCTGATGCTGAGCACCATATATCTTCACCAAAAATTCATCACGGAGGTCCTTACTAAGAGAAGGCTGTGAAGTGTCCAGGCCCATGTCATCCAGTTCTTTGGTCAACAGTTTACGGTGCAGGTTTATGTTAGCACTGTGTCTGGGAAAGGAAGAGGGAAGGGAGAGAAGGAAAAATGTACAGTATTTTTGATTAAACATACATTCATCAAGCACCAAATCCAAATTCTGACTTATTAGTAACTTCTTATAAAAATATTGTCTATTCATATTTCTTGGAAAATTCAGTCTTATTATAAGTGAACAAATTGCAACATAGAACCAAACCAAATCAAGCAGATTAACCCCCCCACATATTGGTTTTCTTTGCAGCTACTGATCCTCAACATTAGTCCCCAGCAGCAGTCACATCCCTTTTATTTGATATTTGCAAAACAATAAATTGCACTAGCAGAAAATGCAAAATGCTCTTCTTGGTTCCTGCATGCCTGCTGGCCTTTCTAAAAGCCTTGCTTCAAGAGAAAATATTATTAACATATGGAGAATCTGTGTGTTTGTATATGTCTATCTCTAGATCCATATCTTTACATATTTATACATACATATATTTTTACATATTTATATATGTACTCATACAACTGTGTGTGAACTGTAAGTGAAATATAGGAGGATAATAATAAAAAAAAGGTAACTGAATGATACATAGTCAGAGGTCCTGATTCTGATAATCCAATTCTAGTATAAAGTGATTCAGAATCGGGCCAAACCAAGACTTGGAGGGTTTAGGGTTTAGGTTCAGGACTTAACTTAGGTTAAGTCTCTGAAATGTACATGTTAAGTTTCTGAAAAATCTTAGCCAAGGTCACTGGTTCCATCCTTCTGGGAGGGCACTGCTGCTCCTCCCTGTGCTCTTCCCAGTACTGTGTCTGATGCAGTTCTGACTGACCCAAGCAGTGTAATTTTCAGTAAAAAAACCCTACTAATGGCAATGAGAATTTCGCCCCAAATCAATCAAAACACTTAAGCATGGGCTTTGGTTTAAGTATGTACTGAAGTAAATGTGGGTGCTCAAGGGACACTGGAAAAACTGTCACTGACATCAATGGTCTTTAGACCAGATCCTGAGTATCAAGTTAAAATATTCTCAAGCGTTTTACAGGATCTGGGCCTTTGGTCTCAAGAAAATAAAGCTCTACATTTGCAAACAGCATAAGACTTTGGGTTAGTACTGTGTAAAACAGCCTATTACTTTAAATACTGCATTCTACTCTCCACTTTTAATGTTGGCTTTATTCATTCATTGCAGTAGAACCTCACTGATTTGCAGTAGTGTCAGGAAACCCTCTTTGAAAAACTGCATTTTCTGAATTAACAATGCAACCAACAAACATGACAGACATCAAAGACCTTTGACCACAGAACATGCTCATTTTGTTGAAGTGCTTCATAATAAGAAATCAGTATAAAGTTTTCAGTATTGGAAAACTTTATGGTTCAGTATCCAGAATGTGCACCATTGCTGTGTAAACAACAAATATTTATTCAGTTTCTTTGGAGAGTGACTGGATTTTCAAGTCAGTAAAAAAAGAACTAGCGAAGTTCTACTGCGTAACATTCTTTGCAAGCTAAGGACCCAAACCCGCAATTTACAACATGCAGACTCACCAGTCTGTCTGCCCATTATAAATTGCAGATCAGAGCCCAAATGTAGGAGGGAAAAGAAAGAAGGGGGCAGGGGGGGAGAGAGAGAGAGAAAGAGAGAATTTTAACATAAGAATACTTTTATTTGCAAAAAAGCACTAGGCATAAAGTTGGCATGGGAAGACATAACAGTGATCAAATATTTTACAGACATTCAGGTCCTACAGTAACAAAAAAAGGGAGAAGGGGAACAATAGCTATTAGCAATATTTCCTTATTGGGAGCTTTTGTTTTAAGAAACCCTTTGAAACATACCTCTCAACCAGCTGAAGTCCCAAACATGGTACAGCAATACAGTTCAGATAAATAAGGAGAATGCAAATGTAGGAAGATTAAATTGATGTGGAGTTAATTTCTGTAATTTTCTATCACTTACTTCACAAATCATCTATCTGTTACATATAACTTTTGGGAATAAATAAATAAAACAGCAATAGAAGCAATCCATCCCACTCACGTGCAAATGCAGGTAACTGTTCTCTGACATAAAACCGATACTGAACTGCAGTTTAATTGAACTGTGTCTGCTTGGGATGCAATTATTCCAGTACGGGGTGGTCTAGAGTGGGAGATTTCTCCTAATGAGACACAGTTGAGAGGTATGGGCAAGGGTGGAAAAAAGTGGAGAGTATTCCTTGTTTTTCTCCCACATGGGAAATACTCCTTTCACACAAGCAAGTATAGCACCATTGCTTTTTTGAAGCACAGAAGTGTAATTACACATATTCCCACACTGCACTTAGGAAGGCTGAGCTTACCTTGTGATAAGATCAGCTTTCTAATCTTTTGCTAAATTGAGATCACAAAAGAGAGAGAAGAGAGAGGAGAAAAGAGAAAGAAAGGGGGAGGGGGAGGAGAGAGAGAGAGAGAGAGAGAGAGAGAGAACAAATTCACATTCCAATCCAGACATATCTGGTTTAAAAAAAAAAAAAGGCAAAAGAAAATAATATCTGAAACCAATGAAATACATACTCTTAACTGTGAAACTGTTTTTTGTCAGCTGTAATCTCACTTATACTGTTGTCCTGATGGATACTGACTCAACCACCCAATATGAAAAACATAAAGCAAATTAATCAAAGCATATTCACAGTATTCCCGTTATCATCCATAAATGAGTTCTAAACAGATGCATGCAATGTGCACATACAGGAATGGTAGTACTGGCAGTCCCTTGCCTTCCTGGTGTCAGATGGTGTACAACTCCACGTAAAGTTGCTAAGTGCAAGACAGGAAATGCTTACTGTGAAGGCCTGTCCATACTGACCAGTGTTATTACATGACCATAAAAGCACATTTGTGCTTATCATCATAACACTAACTGCAAACTACTCATAAAGTGCTCATGTGTTTACTTCTCATGATTTCTTCCCCTCTCTCCCCTCCTTACTCCCCTGGTACAGGAATTTGCTGCAGTGTAGAAATTGGTCAGGATAACTCTAACTGTTGTTTCCATGCATTTGTGCTTACTATTTCCTCAGTTTGCTGCTGAGAAAAGCAGCAACCCGGCATGCATTGAAAATAACTTCAGCATTCCCTGAATGAAGATATAAGAATAAATTACCACATTAAAGAGGGGCCGCTGAGCCCCAGATGGACAGAGGCCACTCTGAGAAAGACCAGTGTTAGGAAGCAAACCCTGCTGATGCTCTGATAAGAAGAGATGCCTCCCTTATTCAATTCTCACTTACAGCAGTGGCAATCAGTAATTGAATCAAACTATGTACCAGCCCATAACATCTGTCAGGCAAATGATGTGCAGAAATGTGTGGATCAGTTCTGGCACTCAGCTCAGTAGTGTCCCTTTTCCGCTGTCAGCAGTACTGTTGGATTCTCCTAATATAATTACATTGACTTTTATTCAATTAAGTGCCATTCCTAGCCTTAAAAAAAAGCTACTTTATCAATTGATTCAGGTGTAATGCAATAATAAAGATGAACTCATGGCAGTGCATTAGCTCTGCTGTTCATAACTTCTGACCATAGGTTCATTCATAGCAGTCGATTTCCATTATGCAACCACAGTTCAAAAGAATTGATTCTTTTACATTCATTTCTTAATCTATTTCACTTGTGTTTAATATTCTCCCTAAATATCATATGCAAAAACATTCTGGTAGGGATGAGAGGAATGAATTGTGAGAAAAAGTTCATTTATTTGAACACTGAAGTTTTGAAATCTTATGACAAAACGAGTCACAGAGGCTTAAACCTTGTCAGAATTAAGAATACTGTGTGCTGAAGGTACTAGCAACATGCATTTTCAGAAGCTGAACTATCGCTGGGAAACGAGGGAAAGAAAAGTATGTTTTCATAGACACACCAGTCTGGAGTGCTCAGAGCCTGGCCCTGCACCCACTTCCTCTTCACTGCAGCTAACTGTGGCACTGCACCCTGAGGGGCAGACTGAGTGCCCTGCATAAAGAAGGTGTTTCACAGAGCTGACGGCAGCATTCCCAAGGTTTTTCTGGGGAAAGATGACAAGGGAGTTCTGTGTAGGAGGAACATGCTCATGCATGTAAGGACAGCTGCAAATAATGGATCCAGAAGCAAAAAGATGGAAGAAATAAGAGTATGGAAAAAGTCAGACTACAAAGAGAAGCAGTACAGATCAGGAAGTTTAAAAAGGGAGATGTTCCGGAAAAAGGCAAGCACCAGCAATTGCCACTAGACTAGGGTTGAGTTTAGGGGCAGAAATTAAGCCTGATTTGCTATGAAGCTATGAAGACTATTATTCAGCTGGCAAGGCAGAAGAATATGTGTCTGACAACCTGTACTGTGACCTAGCAGCTGCAAACAGCAGAGAGACATGTGAAGAAAAAAGTAGCATTACAAATATTGGCCAAGCTCATAATGTCTTTTCTTCTGTTAAATTTAACTATTTCTTTGCTCCTCTCATTCAATGCTGATCTTCCTTGCTTTTTATCTTGGAAAATGTATGCACTCAGCCATCTTAAATTGCTCCAGTAGTTCCCAGAACCCCTTCTCCATTCCAAACTGAAGTATTCCATCCTAATCTAACTCTTTCTTCCCTGCTTTGTCACTCCCAAATCCTAGCAAGTCCTCTAGCAGCCCTCAGCCAGTGCTAGCCAGCTTGTCATCTGTTCATCTGCTTCTTTCCATGGCATCTGCAGCTTCTTCCTTCAGCTGTTCTGTTCCCTGATGTGATTACAATGCCACTGCTCCTTCCTCCTCTGAATAGTGCTCCCAGATACACGTAAGCAATGTTCCCTGAGTCAGCTGAGGCACAGCTTATGCAAACTGATTTATGCCAGTGCATGAACACTGCTATCAAACAGGTGGAAGATCACAGGGCAAGATAAGGCAAACCATGGCTCCGTTATTCCTCATTCCTGAGCTAGCTAAGTTAATGTCATTTCTGGTGTCCTTTGCACTGCAGTTGCTGCTGTACCTGCAAGGAACAACACTTGAAGAACCTAAATGAATGGCAGAGGTGTATATATATATATATATA
>NW_010187865.1:0-13792 GCF_000695765.1 Mesitornis unicolor | reverse complement strand
CATATATATATACACACACACACACACATATATATGGAACATATATATGGAACATATAAAATATTTCGACCTAATAACATTCTTTGAATATCTCTGGACTTCTTAAGACTGCTTATTTGTACACCAACTACCAAAATGACATTTTATCCTGGCAATGGAAATGTTTTGTAAAGACAACTGGTGAATGAAGTCTTCCAGGCAGAAATATGAAGTCAAAAGAGCTAACTAAAGGCGTATCTCACTCAGCTTCAGTTACCAGATCCATCACACCCTAGGCAACAAGGGGTGGTGAAGAGTGTTAGACCTAAGAATCTAAAATACTATGTGCACCAAAGAATGCAGAAACATCTGTTTAGCTCTGTACTACATGTCATCTACCCTTAAAAACGAGGAGAATATTTTTTCAAGATGTTTTGAGATGTTTGCCTTGTTGTGGCAAGGAAGCTTTAGCAAAGTCTGGCCCAAAATGCCTGATTTTTCCACATAATTAACATTCTTCTTTCAAGTTACTCTTCATGAATTAGGCAGATGGTGGGCAAAAGTGTGTGGAAAGTCCTCACCAGAATGTATTCAGCCTTCTGAATTCAATGATCTTAAGAATGGATCAGTGCTGCTATAAGGATGACAACGCTAATGATGATAGACATGAAATCTGTGCTTGCGGTGAAGTGGCAAGGGTATTTCACCTCCCAACTCACTCCTGCCCTTTCAGACAGGAGTTTCGGCAGCAGCACAATGCAGAGTGCCACAGAACTACAGCAGCTCTCTGACTGTGGCCATGATCCCATCGGTGGTAGTATTTTCCTTCCTTTGTGAAGTTCATGGAAGTGTTCTTCCATAATAAGGACTCATTGCCAGTTCCACCCCACCTACTACTATCAAGCTTCTTTAGTGAGAGATGCACTCTCTATGCATCAACAGAAGAAAGAGGATTATAAGCCTAGGAAATATCATCAATTAAACATACATTCCATTTACACAGCTCATAAATCCAGGCTGGGTTCTCTTCAGCAGTTTCTTTCTACACTTGTCAATGAATCTGATTTTGTTAAGTTACTATCCATTTGTTGGAAAGAAAAATGTAATAGCTGCTTTATTTTAGTTTATTTTTATTTAGTCAGTCTTTTTATTTCTTTTTCAAGTGAGCAAGGAGGAATTTATCAGAGAGTAGAATTTGTCCTGGTGTAGAAATTGGCATGAATTCTGTGAATGACTCAAGGCCAACTTGGGATGCACTCATGGCTGCAATCCTATCTGCACTAGGACAAATCTCATCTCTGATGTGCACAGCACAGTTAGGGAATTTGGATGATAAAGAGTACTCTGTTTATTTAAATTCAAGTACTATACAGAGCACAAAACCAATGGCATGAAAAATTGCGTTGAATGTGTTGTTCACAGGGCACGTTGTTGAAAATGAAACACAAAGCATTATTTTCTTATTTTTTTAGCAAGAGAAAAATGTGATTACACCTAAATATTAAAGGGATGAGAGAAAAAGAGCATGAGAGTGAAGCAGCAGCATAATTGTTAGGGCAGTCAGTTAGAGACTCAGGAAACATGTTTTCCAGTCCTTGATACAGTCAGATAGAAAGGCCAAGTCAACTGATGTCCCCAGTTAAATGTCCCAGCTATTAGCCCCTTGCTCCTCCTTGGCTGACAAAGTGACTAAGTTCCCTGATGAAAATCTCAATCAAACATCAAAGAGCACTGCACTGTTCATTAAAAATCTGAAATTAATAATGTCAACATTTCCAATTATATCCCACCACATCCTTTCTTCCTATGTTTCCAAATAAAACAATATCCCAATCTCTTATACTTGAAATGTTCTGAAAATGCATTTTCTGGCAAATAGGTGATTTGCCAAAGAAATACCACCTAGACCTATCAATCTAACACTGCGAAGAAATCACAGACAGAAGCTCACAGCAGAGGGGTATCAGATTTTGGGCGGCTTTGCTTTAAGATACAATAAATGATCCCAGCATTAAGTAATACAATAAAATTATATTTGGAGACTTAATGCCTTAAAAGTCAACATTATATTATTTTCTATTAAATTCTGCTCTTTCCAAGTAATAGTAAATCTCTGTTTTCTTTGAAGAAGGCAGAAGCTAATACTGCATTACAAAACCTGAAACCACACGATCTTCAGCAGTTTGAAGAAGGTTCTATTACAAAATCAAAGGCTGGCACAGATTTGTCTGGTTGTTTATGTACAGGCTGGCAAATCTCTTATGAAATAAACCACTGAGGTTGTACAGGCCCCATACAACCTATCCTCCCACTACACTTAGTTTAAAACTAAGCTCTGGTTTAAAATATCTGGTTTAAACCATCATAAACAATGAAACTCTCACTATTCCTTCCATAAGGCTTTTTCCACACCTGTCTTCAGCTCAGTATTCAGCCTACATTTTTCCCTGTTATGAAATGTAAAAGCAAAATCCTCTGTTTCTCTTCACCTCAAAGACTATTAATTAAGATTTATGCTTTTGTTTAAAAAATTCACATGACTTTAATCGCTAATGCAGTTTGCTAATATGGCAAAGTATTCTGGTCTTACCTGAATTTCATGTTCCTTTCCTGCTTATTTAAGCCTGAAACTTATAGAGAGGCTCAGAATATGTGAACATAACAAAAAATAAACCCAGAATTTTATGCTTTCTCAGAATCTCTGCAGACTGAAAGTGCTGAGTTTCTTGCAGCTAAAATCAAAGCAGCAGAAAGTAACACTCTGGCTAAATATAACAGTGTACATATTTATGAGAAGATATATGGCCTTAATTGTGACATTTCTTCAAGAAGGATGCAGCAGTCATTTCCCCCATTTACTTAGGAGAATCAACAATGAAACAGTTCCTGGAATTTAATTAGTAATGGAAACTATTAAAGAAAATATTTTCTCAGTTACTGTTCTAAATTGCTACTATCTCAGCAGTCTTTGATATAGGTGTTTGTTTGTTTGTTTGTTTTTCAATTAAAAAGAAAAAAAAATCCACAAATCTAAGCAAAGCCAATAAAGGTCTGAAATCCTGATCTGACCTAAATTATAAAACTCAAATTTTGTGAACAGGGCCAAGGTTTCAGTCTCTGTGATACACTTTCATGTATTTGAACATGCTTACTTTGCCTCTAAATGTAGAGGGAAAAGCAGGGATAGGGGCTAGGCTTTAGAGCAATGAGCGAAGACAAAGTACTATATTACCCAATGGAATCATGGCTTTTCTATTTAAATAGTTTGGGAAATAACATCAATTTTTGAGGCTTTAAATTGCATAGAATCTGAAAAATATTAACCTTTTATAGGAAGAAAATCCAAAAGGTAAAATACAGTTCAGCACCTATTAAAAAAAAAAAAAAGTAAAAAACCAGTGCTTATTAAATGCAGGAAATAAAGGACAAGGAAGTTCTTGCAAATTAAAGATGTGGAGCCCAGTCATTTCAATCCCTTTCAATATGAAACAAATCATTCACACTGGTCACGAAGACAGCTCCCTCTGCACTCAAATTATTCACTTGAAGATAAGCTCCCATCAAACTCTTTAGGGGTTTAACTAATTTACTGCACAGATATGGCACGTCTGTTGTAATAACAGGTAGGATGTATTGGGGTCAACCATTTATCAGAATTAGACTTCTTTTTTCAATTCACAGTGAATTATGCTGCCTACACTGCTCCTCTTTCTCAGAGCTTCCCATCCCCTTATGGCCCCTAATGTGGCAGGCAAACAAAATTGACAGTCTCATCTTGTCAACAAGGGGTGATTCTCCTGAGAAGCCATTTAACTTCGCAGAGGAAGCAATGTATTAATGTGCCTGTCCCAGGAATGTTAATCATCTTCAAGTTCCCTCTAACTTTGACATGAACGAAATCACCAAATTTGTTTACTAAATGAATCGTAATATGCTAATAAGAGAGCATGACATATATGGTAAAGCCAAACAGATGGTTTGTTTACTCCACTTTGCAACTTTATAAATGTTGTAACTCTGAAGATATTAGTGAGAATTATTGGTTTGTTGGCAGTGGCAAACATGCCTTTTGCATACTTAATCCACAGTTAGAGTCAGAAAACAATTTGTCATCACCGTGGAATGCATAAAAAATGTTAATGCCGAGATGGAATTTGGGGAGGTAGGATAGCTGACTGTGTGAGCAAATACTCAGGTTAGATGTGGAACTGATACGTGATGGCGATGTTTGCTACCAAATAATTTTTAATGTAAATTCTGACAGGTTCAGGATTCTTGAAAGGCCCAATAATTCAGTACATACCTGTTGAGGTGTTTAGTGAGACGGTCCTTACGGTGTGAACAGAAATACACTCTCATAACAGCTGTGTGTGCTCAGAAGCATTGAGGTCATGTTGCACTCTTAAAGTATTATTATTGTTGTCCATTAAAGATCAAAAGATATTAAAAACAAAAAGCACAACCACTACTGTACTTGCCAAAGCTACTCAGAAACTATCAAAATTGTGTTGCAACACTTCAACCTCTCGCTTTACTAGCTGCCTGGAAGCAAAACAGACTCATTACAAAATAGCCAGCACTCTTGTCTAATATCCAGACTGGCTGAGTTTGGAATAAAAAGATTTATCTGACGGAATATGTCCTAAGTGAACTCACTCAGTGTAGCAACATTACATGCATGGTCATCACATGTACGACAAAGTCCCTTGATGGAAACTACAGGTGCTCAGCAACACTGACAGTCACTCCAACTGCCAAAAGCTGTTTCTACATCTACACATGCTCTGAGGAAAAGTTTATCCTCATGCAGCCGATTCACACAAGGCCCTGCACAGCGGTCATGCATTAGGTCCTCATCTCCTGTATGCTGAAGTATTTTGCTGGTCCTTCGCATAAGGTACGTTTTCCCCTTAAAAAGTACTGAGGCAACATCCAAGTAGAATCAGTTGCCAAACTGCATTAATTTCTTTTCAAACCTAAATCATCTAAATATTGCATGATCCAAGTTTTGTAAGCAGAAGTTTTCATCTTTCATTTTATTTTACTGTTGAAACAACAATGTAAAGTGTGTTAATTTTGCAAGATTTTATGAAAACAGTCCCTTCAGTTCAGCGTCCCACTCACGAATTTTACTGAGTTTCAAGTTTCAGTAAATGCAAAAAAAAGATAAAACTCAGACAGAACAGCTAGTTTCCCCCAATTCTGCTTTGAAAACGACTCTTTCCTCCCAGATACTGATCCACAGCAATACATTATCTCATGATTTGCTTAGAAGGTTCATAGACTCCTTACTGATGGCATTTTAAGTTCAAGTTCATAATAAACCCTCAGATCCAGGGCTAGTTTTGTACGATTTCAAGTTCCAAAGCATATATGTAAACCATTTCTTTTCGTCACAGTGCAATGGTAATTCTCATTCCCACTGCCTAGTTTGTCTAAAAATGTGGGGTTTTTTATATAATAGCAGAGAAACCATAAAATCAACTACAATGTGGCACTTCCACAGGGTTCCTCTATTAGTAATTTTACATGACTAAATAAGTACCCCTTTCAGGTCAACTGATAGCTGATTATCCTATAACCTCCCTTCACTGATGCCTCAGCTTCTCAGGAATTTCAATCCTCTGAGATTCTTCTATACATACTATTGTCAGCAGTTATTAAATTTTCAACTTTTTTACCCATCAGCAAGAGACTGTGCAAAGATATCTAAGGGAAGTATGAGTTCAGCTTGCTGTCCAAGGATTATTTTGGAAGAAACATTAGCGGCCATCCCAGCCTGGCACTTAGATCTCATCTGAAACATCTACTCATTCCTGACCAACAAAGAAAATTTCAATAAAGTACTTTTACTGGTTTAACAGCAGTGAGCTCCTGGGATTGTCAAAGTGCTCAGTCTTTTCCGAGGAGAGAAGGAATCAGCAGCTCAAATATAATTAACCTTCCATTCTCAATGCAAACTGCCACGCACAGGAGCTCTACAGTCTATTAGTGAAGTTATAATGGCCAACAGGCAGAGGCAAAATTGGTCAAAAAGTTGGCTGCTGCTGTCATATTTTTAGAATTATGATTAATGACACTAATAATGTGGATGATTACTGATATGTGTATCTCCTGCAGTTTATCATATTGCACTGGCTGCCTACGTCCACAATAAACATGATGCTATCATTTACCTCTTTATTGAAGGCAATCCTTCTCTTGAAGGAGCACATTCTAATTACTTTGTAATGTTTTATGTCTTAAACATTTTGCAGCTCTGGACCTTGCCAACTGCTTCATGTCTACCATTGATTAATTACAGAATGTTTAATCAAAATTTAGAACCTAATGCAGTCATTTATGAGTGTGCTGCAGTGCCAAGATAGTTAGGCTGCTGTCCCAAGCTTGTAGAGTGCTGGGTTCAAAATCAAATCCCAGAAATGTGGAATATGCCAAAGATTTTACCTTGAGTTATTTCAGTTTAAAATCTTACTTCAGTTGATGAATGACAGGCACCCACCCAAAATGAGAGGTCTTTCTTGTGCATATCTGTGTGCTTGCATGTTCCATTACATTTTTTTTCTTTAAGTGTCTTTATTTTTCCCTTCATGCCATTTTTTATGCAGTTGCTTCTCAACTCCTTTACACACCTTCCCTGCTGCTAGAGCTCTTGCAAATACCAGTCAAGAGAGTGTAGTTTTGAAGTGGTTAAACAAGTGAAAAATAATTTGCAGGGACAAATACATAAGGTTTTTTTTTAACGTGGATTTTTATGGTACTGTCATACAACCATTCACTGTTGAAGTTAAGTGTTTTTTTAATACCATTACTGAACTGCTGAAATGGATGCTAATATAGCTTGGAGTGCTAATGTCAAATCCTGGTAATAAAAAAGACAGACTGCTGAATGAAATAATTTCAAGTAAAAAATAGAACAAAACTGCTCTCACTCTCGCTCTCCACTTTTATTGAATTGGGACTGACTGAGCCAATTGCTTTAGAAGTCTGTAAAACACAATTACTAGTGAGCTGACTGACTCAGCAGTGTCCCTTCTGTGACAGAACAGACTAAAAAGGCTGCAGAATTAGTGCTGCTCCCCTGTCTGGCTATCAGACCTGAGAGATGTCCAGCGCAGGATCTGCTGTCCTACCTGCCTCCTCCCCTCATGAAATCTTGATTCTGTCTCACGTAATATATTGTCTGCATGTATCTTCTTTCGACATAAGGGTTCATTTACCTTTTCTGAGTGGGAATCCAAGATCTTTTCCTATCCACTGTATTTTTAGATCTTTATCTACCAACACAGCTATATGTAGGTATTTCTATCAGTACAAGCATCTACAGACACACACACACACACATATACATGTTTGGGCTACTTTTATTTCCACATTTTATGCAATAAACACCAAAGTACAATGTACAATTTATGACCAGCAAAATTAAGTATGTCCCATTTGTATTTTCAGTTGTAAGTGGATGAAACATAATTGCTTTTTCTATTTTGGCATAGCAAAGAAAAGGAGAGAGAGAGGGAGACGGAGGAAGAGGGAGAGAGAGAAAAAAAAATGTATTGAACTGGAAGCGGGCAACACTTCTCCCTAGTTAATAAAATGAGCAATAAAGTTTGTAAAGCACTAGAATCAAAATCAGTAACAATGGAAATAACAACTTAAAAAACTTATAATTTACAGCTTATGTTTCAGACTCATATAGTTTGACACAGACATACAGCTTAGGGCTTTTTTTAGCTCTTCCTTTTCCAAACAAAAAACAACAAAACCAAAGTAACAGCAAAAAATATCTTCTTATCACAGTCCCATCCTTTCTTTCTCTTGTCCCACTCTCCTCCATACAAAATGAACCATTTTGCATTTATATACAATGCCAACAAAGTCCTGCAATCTTTCCTTTTTTTATGACTGTACATTTTTGGCAAATCTGAAACTCTTTCATTTCTCTTCCAGGTCCATTTATATGAAGCTTGCAGGTGACTTATGGCAAAAATTTTAAATTATTTCTTATACATATCTTTTAAAGTAATGCTTTTTAGGGCAAGCTTAAATGCAAAATGAGCTCTCAATTTAAAAAAAGAAAACCAACAAAACAAAACAAAAACCAAAACTTGCTTAGCACAAGGCAAAATGCTTATTTAAAAGATGTTGTTATGAAGTAGGAATCACTAATAAAAGCCTTTGATTTTCTTTATAAGTGGTGGGCTCAAAAATTCTGTCAGGAAATATCCAGTGTTTGCCATTAAAAAGTCTTAACATGTGAAGACCCATAAGTGGTATCACACCTGGGATACCCCTGTGTTACCCTGGGTCCCAACAGACCATATGAGGTACCTCTAGTGGCACTGGGAACATTTTATGTGTGCCTGCTGGATGTGCATGAGCGGTTTCTACTGTAGTACGTACAGCACAACATCACGAACACAAGATGTGTGGCACAGCTGGCCTGAAGAGAGGCAAAGGACAGAAGACTGTGAGTGCTGCAGGCCAAGATTAAAGGGTAGTGAAAAGTGCACAGTGTCTTGCAGTGCACTTGCAGTGCCTATACAGTCTCTCCTCAACACTGTCAGTTATTGAACTCTCACTGATAACACTGCATCTCCTCCTTCAGGATCATCCTTAGATAAGTAGAGAGCAGCCTAGTTATCTTTCCCCTTAACTATTTCTAACTGCACAGTGTACTCCTGCAATTATAGGCTCTACTTTATGAATTTCCTATTACTCCCTGTCGTATTTGCTAACCACTAGCAACTTACATAAACATGAAAAGGTGTCCCAGGTTTAGAGAACTTTGGTTTTTGGTTTTCATCTCCCCAGGGTCCATAAATTGCCAGATATTTTTGGGTAACATCTTTTTACTAAGACATATTCCAATGCAAAACACTCCCAACTCACCTGCTTGTTGCAAACCTGCCTTCAGGCTAGTGCCTCAGACATCAGTGGCTATAGCAAAAGGCTCGCTGTAGTTTTCAACCAGTCTATCTGAGTCTGTTAGCAAGGATCCATCTTGTCAAAAAGCAATGGAATAGGAACCCAAATGATCTTTGTTTTACTATACTGATTTCCTGCTACATAATTCTACTTCGAAAAATACTCTGTGACCTCACAAACTATAGTTATTCCTATTCCAGTTACTTCCTAGGAACCTACAGGCAGCCAGGATATTACGAATAAGCATACACATTCTCAGACCAAATAACCTCTTTCACTGAACATAAAGCACACAGAACCTGTGCAGGAAACTTGGACAAAACAAATTAAATATTTACATTATTTCATAGAGTCATAGAATGGTTTGGGTTGAAATGGACATTAAAGATCATCTGGTTTCACTTTCCACTAGACCAGGTTGCTCAAAGTCACATCCAGCCTGGCCTTGAACCCTTCCAGGGAGGGGGCATCCACAACTTCCCTGGGCAACCTGTGCCAGTGTCTCACCACCCTCACAGAAAAGAATTTCTCCCTAATATCCAGTCTAAATCTAACCTCTTCCAGTTTAAAACCATTCTCCCTTGTTCTATTGCTACCTGTCCTTGTAAAAAATCCCTTCCCAGCTTTCCTGTAGGACCCCTTCAGGAACTGAAAGGCTGCTACAAGGTCTCTCCAGAGCTTTCTCTTCTTCAGGCTGAGCAACCCCAACTCTCTCAGCCTGTCTTCATAGGAGAGGTGCTCCAGCCCTCTGATCACCTTTGTGACCCTCCTCTGGACTCACTCCCACAGGTCCATGTTCTTCTTATGTTGAGGGCCTCAGAACTGGATGCCGTACTGCAGGTGGGGTCTCACGAGAGCAGAGTAGAGGGGCAGAATCACCTCCCTCGCCCTGCTGGTCACACTTCTTTTGATGCAGCCTAGGATGCGGCTGGCCTTCTGGGCTGCAAGTGCACACTGCTGGCTCATGTTGAGCTTCTCATCAAGTCCCCTGAGTCCTTCTCCTCAGAACTGCTCTCGAGCCATTCTCCACCCAGCCTGTATTTGTGATAGAGATTGCCCTGACCCAGGGGCAGGACCTTGCACTTGTCCTTCCTGAACTTGATGAGTTTCATCTGGGCCTACTGCTAAAGCCTGTCAAGGTGTCCCTGGATGGCATCCCTTCCCTCCAGCATGTCAACCACACCATACAGCTTGGTGTCATCCACAAACTTGCTAAGGGTGCACTCGATCCCACTGTACACGTCGCTGACAAAGATGTTAAACAGCACTGGTCCCAGTACCTATGCCTGGGGAACACCACTCGTCACTGGTCTCCACATTGAGCTATTGACTGCAACTCTTTGAGTGCGACCATCCAACCAATTCCTTATCCACCAAGTGGTCCATCCATCAAATCCATGTCTTTCCAATTTAGAGAGAAGGATGTTGTGTGAGACAGTGTCAAATGCTCTGCACAACTTCAGTTAGATTATGTCAGTCACAACACATACCAGGGGAAAATATTGCTCAATGCATGTTTTGCTTGTGGATAGTATTTTCAGTGCTTTACTTACACTTACCACCTATCTTAATCCTGGTGTAGCAGTTTATTTAAATAAACTTTTCAGGTCACTGAAAAGTCCTTGATTCATTTTGCAAGTTCACACAAAAATGAGACTTCTTGCACTGCACATGAAACTGTACTCTCACTCTCAAAGTGATACCATTTTGTGCACTAAAAGAGAACAAGACAATGAAGGCAGTAGATAATTTTAAAAAACAATCACCACTGCCAACTGAAACCCAAAACAAATGGCTATGTGTAGTTTGAAAATACTTCTCTCCACATGAGGGCTAATCCTGCAACCTTTCCTCACATAAGTAGTCTCTCTAGTGCTTGCTTTAGTTTATTTATTTTCTTTTAAATAAAAAAGAATCTTACAAAGAAATGAGTTTTATGCATTTTAGGTTTAATTATGCTTCTCTTGTTCACAGTGGTGAGTGTGCAGTATGACAGGCAGTCTGTGTTCAGCATGAATACTACTGGAAGAGGTTAGCTCTCTGTTAGGGATGGCACAGAAAAATTCTTTATGATCCAGGTTCTACTGGGTATGGAAGAGTTATGTGAACATTAGCAATGACACACATCTTGGTGACTCATGGTTCATATGATTGTACTGGATATGCAACTAGTCTCTTCATGAACTGTATCATGTCCAGAAACAGTAGTATAGGTGTAAATATGTTTATATTTTAAAAGAATGTCTAAAATAGCCCTTCTGTCTCTTGACAAATGGTTCCTCAAACACCTAATGTCTTAAAACCTGATTTCCTTGTTCTTACTGGAGGAAATTCAAGCTGTATATGACAGCTAATTTTATTAGGGGAAATACAGTAATAGCTATCATGGACTGGTGTTAAATACCTTGTTTCTTGGAGCTATCTGTTCCAAGAATTGGGTACATTTATAGAAAATAATTCTCTATAAAGTTATCTGTAGAAGATTCCAAGTTTCCAAGCATAGTAGGATGATGAAAAAATGGATGCTGTTGTGTCAAGAAGGTGATAACAGGAGGCAGGTAGCAGCTTTCTCACATCTTCACCTCCCTTGATAATGTATGCAGTGGCTCATCATCGGTAATTGATGTTAATTTATTCAAGCACACCTGTACAGGGCTGGAAGTCAGGTAACCAGACAAAAAGTACATCTCTGCCTTTTCAATACAGCTACCCAGAGGCCGGTATCCACACAGATTCAGTTCTGGAGATATCAGCAGGTTTTAATAAACCACCTACAGATATCTTGCTCTATACAAATCAAGGAGTTTACATGTTTAAATCTGGACTGATTTAACTAGCAATCAAATGGCATGATCACACTTGGCACCAATAGTTGCCTCATATTTATTTATAAGTCACACTGAGCAGATATTACTTTGTCTTAAAATTTATTCATGGGGCTCAATCACCTTTCCTATCTTGTGGAACACACATACTCACTTTGTGAGAAAATTTAAAGACAAACCTGAGCAATTAATAGTCCTACTCTAGTAGCAGAAAGACAAAGTGAAAAATTCTTGCTTTGTTCCTCTGAACAAGTACACTGAGTATTAAATTGTTTTGTATATATTCAGAGAAAGGAAAATGTGGTAACATATTGTTACTAATGCTGTGTACTAGCTTAAGAAACACAGATTTAAATAGCACCAGTACTGAGGTGAAACAGGGATTTAGCATGTACTAAGGCTGACAGAGAAGATGGCTGCATTTCTCCTTAAGATCTGACAGTAGCCACTCAACAAGACTTACTGAAGGAAGAAGATCCACCTGCCTGCTGTTTCATCAGTATTTTTTGACCACAAAATTATTGTTTTTTAAAGATGAGAGCCAGAAATTAAGCCAGCTGCTCGAAGCTTCACCTTCCAGATCTTCACCTCTTCATGTGCTCTCTAACACAGATTCATAGAGGAAACCTTGGGATTGCTGTCCTCTTTGGGTAGGAAATAACTATTCCTTCCTCCTATCTGCATGTCTCATCCACAGCTCCACTGAGCAGCTGTACCTCAGTGCTGGCTTCAAGGACCAATCACAGCTATCTCTGCAACGCAAAGTCAGTATCTGCTGGGGCAGGACTCTCAGATGAGGCTAGGAAGCATATCCAGGGGCATCTAACCTCTGCAACCACAAGGCCCTTTCTCATCCCTGACAAGAGAGATCTCCTCTGAGTTCAGAGAGAATTCACTTTACATGGACAATTCTTTCCACTCAAGTGCACAGTTCTCACAGGAAATTACCTTTGTCCCTTCTAAATAATTATATGGAAGAGATGTCTTTTTGTTCAAAAGAAGGCTTATGACATTGTCTCTGAACACTGACATCATTTTAAATACAGTTTCTTTTCCTATTTAGTCTTCACTGCTGTCTTGAAACAAGAAGTAACCTGAGCATCTTGCCTTTAGAAGAAAGAACACCTGAAGTGCGTGCAGAAACAAAAATGAATGAACAGCTAATTCAGGGAGTGGCTGGTGAAGAATGGGAGAAAACATGGTTTTCACAAGTGTCGTGCTTCCAGGAAAAGAAAGAACGACACCTGTTTGGGGAAAAGATCAAAGACAGAGGTATGTATAAGGTTGATTTGATGAGAGGTGTTACTTGTAGCTCAAAAGGTGATGAAAAAAGGCCCTTTTTGAAAAATCTAGGCTTAGTGGAGCTTGACTATTCAAAAAGCAGCACTGTTCAATTTTTGGAAGGGAAAACAGAATTACTGGGTCATTGACAGTAAGAGCCGGGAGTCTGCTTTGCTTTCCTCTGCCCTGTGTTGGAATGACACCTGTGAGGCGGGGCTCTTGAATCTTCTGGGTATCTTGACCCTTATTTACAAGGAATACCAGTGTTTACTCAAGGATCTCAGAAGATATTCCAACCTTTCTGGCAGAAGAATTTTTAAACAGGAGTTGACCTCCGTACAAGTGATACAGGAACAGGGAAGTTGGATTTAGTCAGCCTTTAAGACAAATGGGTACAGGATGCATTCCACAGTGGACGGCTGCAGCTGTGACACAGACAGAAAGGTTCTTCTTCAGCCAAAGCAGCACTGCGTGTGCTCCTGACTTGAGCTGCTGCATCTGGTAACCACCAGTCTGTATCACAATCTCACCTCTGCAAACCCATTTTACAACAGCTACACCCACTGTCAACAATTTGGAGTTTTGTGTATGTACAGATCAGGTGGACTATAGTCAAACCTCTGATTAAGTAGAATTGCATTGGAAAAGGTCTTAACTCATATCAGATGCCTTTAAAGGAAATAAAAAAGGATTAGCCAGTGTTATTTATTTCCATGTAAGCATGTATTTTCTTTTAGAATGTAACTGGAGCTATGAATTTTAGACCTCCACCTAGTTAT
>NW_010187864.1:0-3825 GCF_000695765.1 Mesitornis unicolor | reverse complement strand
TATATTATTTTTATATATATTATTCACAGCTTATATTCAGCTTCATGGGGAAAAAAACTCCCAAACCCTAAGTGTTCTCTGTGTCCTCCAAGGTGTCCTTGGCTTCACACGGTAACACATCCTCCAGCATGGCTGAGGTCAAACACAGAACTCCCATCCTTGTAAGATTAATTTCTACTCAGTGTCATCCAGGGAAAAAAAAAACCACTAATGTTTCTGATGTTCTCTGGAAGTCGTCAGAAATGCCACTTTTTTCTTTTTAATATGATACCACAAGATTCAAGGTTCAGCGTGCTTCATTAGGAGAACAAAACCCAGTTTATTCTAAGTTCAGTAAACCTGAAAACACTTGCAAAAATAACAATTATGAGAAGCAATGACACATTCACTGTGTCACATTCTCTGTGTATAAGACACAGAGATGCACCAGGCAAGTAACAACCCTCGCAATGGGACTTGCTCCTGCACTCTTTCAAGCCACCTCAAAAGCACTTCTATTTGGTGGCAGAGCAGATTTGGGAATGTCCTGGTTTGAGCTAAACAGAACTCATTTTCTATTCAGTGATTTTACTTTTCAGCTCAGTCTCTTCTAAGGGGCTGAACTTGCTGAAACCAGCAGCATGGTTTTCCAGTACGTGCTGCTACAACGATAAGCTCAAGGCCACTGTCTCACCTGGGTGCCGTGACTGTGCCTACAGGGAGAGAGCAGACTCAAAACTGACCAACGAGGTATTGCATCCCACACACACCATACTCAGTGTAAAGTGAGGGATCACCAGGGTCTTGACCCTTCCATCTTGGACTCTTCCTTCCCTCTCAACCCCTGCAATGATCAAGGTCTGAGCAGACCCTGCTGGTTTGTCTGCCTCTGATCCTGATCCCTGTGCTCCTGCATCAGCTCCCACTGCTGCTGGGTCCAGACTGGGACTTTTCCAGTGCTCCCAGAGCCTCTGGTGCCGTCATCGTCATTGGGGAAGGATTTTAGATTGGTTTTGTATCTATATCTGTACATATCTGTAGATATTTCATTAATTTCCTATTTACATTATTATCCTGTAGTATCAGTATTATTGTTTCATTAAATCTGTTAGTTTTCTTTTCCAACCTGTAAAGTCTATCCCTTATTCTCTTTTCTCTTCCCTTCTGGGGAGGGGAGAGGGGTTCACAGAGAGCATCTGTCCAGGATTTAGTGGCCAGCCCAGCCCTAAACCACGACAGGGATACTGCAGGTTTTATCTGAAATGTACAGGTATAGATTCATAGAATTACAGCATGGTTCGTGTTGCAAGGGACCTTAAAGCTCCCCCAGTCCAATCCCCCATGGGCAGGGACACCTCCACCAGCCCAGGCTTCTCAAAGTACATGGGACACCCAGGGAAGAGACCATGGATTTCACTCAGTTTGAGGTGAAATCTGCTTTTACTGAGGTCATTGAGATCTTCATTTTTGGATGGAGAGAGATGACACTGCCCTGTATGAAGACCAATGTGCAGTGGCCCATAGGTTAGCACCTATAGCATATGCTGGAGTATAGGGCAGTGTGGCCTCATGCCCAGCAGCTCCAAACCCAGGGCACATCAGCCCCAGCATCGTTTTTACAACGCACCCAGCCTTTTCCCAGCTGGACATCCCAAAACGAGCAGCGAGGGGTGATGGTCTCTTGGCTGCACAGCAAAAGCTGTGTCATTGGGTTCGGAAACAGTCAAATACCTCCCGTAAATCCTTCCCCATGACGGAGGCTGAATCATTTCTCCTTTCCGTATCCATGGCACAGGATCAATTAACCTCTGCTACGGCTCCTCCTGCAAATCACTTAAGAGAGGTAATAGTTAAACTGCTTCATCGGAAATGGTTTTAAAAATGCCCTGCTCTGCTCTGCATAAGATGAGTTTGCCACAGAGAAGGGGGGGTGGGAAATTCAAGCATGTTCAGCATCTTATGGATTAATCCTAGGCCTAGAGCCAGGATAATTACTGCCAGAAGGAATAAAAGTAACATAAATATAGGTTAACGCACAAAGGATCCCGTTTGCAAGGTTTTGTACATCGCCAGCTCAGAAGCGGATTTGTAAATTTAATTATAGAAAGATTATAAAAGCAGGTAATACCCAAAGGGTCGTAAAAAATAATTTTACTATAGCGATGAGAACAAAACAAGAGGAAAAAAAAATAATAACCCGACTGTTTTAAATTAAGTAGGGCAGCTGATAGATCTCCTGAAGACCTTCCACAGGATTCGGACCAGACCGCTCACCGGGGACGGGCACGTGGCATCTGGCTACAGGAGCATCTTCCAGAAATGCCATTTCCAAGGGAGAAAAGATAAGTCACTGACAGCCTTGCGACCTTCCAGCGCCCATTTACTTAAAAACATCGCCGTTTTTCTATAGGAGATGCTCCCGGTGGCAGGAGCGTGCGATGGTCTGGTCAACGCCATGTGAGGATGGAAGAGGACACCTCCGAACCCATCTTTTCTGCACGAAATCCCTGAATGTCCTGGTTCCCATCAAGATTAACGGCACTAACACGACACATCTCAGAAAAGCACAAATACTCTCTGCTCATGTGCTAAAATTCACATATATTCCCAAGTGCCTACACACGCTAATTTACTGTAATATACTTAATCCTGAGGATGACCTGAAAAAAACCCCAACCCATCTCAGTGTACACAGCATAATATTTAGGTTTCTATTGTATTCACTCTTTATCATCTTTCTGCTTGCTCACTCTCTCTTTTTTTCCCTTGTAGTGCTGTCTGCGCTCTTTAATTGAAAGAATACTGCAAGGTGTGAATAAAGGGTGAAGGCACAGGGCAGGAACAGAGAGGAGGGTTCAATGCTGGGATCTCCCGGGCTTACCACTAAGATGCTGATAACCCTTCGCCACTTGAAATGTTAATTCCTGACCTATAAAGCACATTTTTGGTGTATGAACCACTCTGTTGACCTCTACAGCACTCTCTACGATCCCGAAATGTCCCTGGGACTGATCTGGGCGCTCACCTAACACGGCTCTGAACCAGCTTTTGTCAGGCCAGCAAAACACGCTGCCGTTCTTCAATGCATCGCTTGCGTACCTAAAATAGATGATGTGCTTAAATGCTCTGCTGGTCCACTGGTGTGCGTAAGGAGAAAACGTTCCTGAGCTACCAGCGCTGAGTGCCTGCAAAAAAGGCACTTCAAAGGAGCACGGACACGCATTTTTTCAGCCTGAAAATACACATTTATTGGGAAGAAAGCTTACAGTTTTACAAGTTCATGCATAAAACGCAGCGCGTAACAACAAAAACTTCAGGACTGACCGTTTAAACCCTCCGCTTTGCTGGAAAACAGTTGCATGACCCCACTCTTTGCATCTATTAGCGATATTTCTGCACACAAGGCTCTTTTAATCTTGCTTCACGCCAGTTTTCGTGCGCTACGATCCACACTGGACACACCAAGCCCTTTTGTACGTAAATACATTCAACATTTAGAAGACCTGCACAAAAATCACGCACTGTTTTTTGCAATAATAGGTTTCAAATATGTGTGTGTGTATATATCTATATATATATGTGTGCGTGTGTGTTTGCAAGAACAGGGTTCAAATATGTATATATCTATATGTTTGCAAGAACAGGGTTCAAATATGTATATATCTGTTTGCAAGAATAGAGTTCAAATATACATATATATATTTACATGTTTGCAAGAATAGGGTTCAAATATGTATATATTTATACCTATTTGCAAGAACAGGGTCAAATATTTATCTATGTTTGCAAGAATAGGGTGCAAATATGTATATATTTATATATATTTGCAGGAATAGGGTCAAATAT
>NW_010187863.1:0-7126 GCF_000695765.1 Mesitornis unicolor | reverse complement strand
TGTAAAGCCAGTGGCTGCCGTGCAATGCCGGGTCACAGAAACATGGCAATATCCATCTCAGAGAGACCAAAACGCACAGCAGAGCATCCCCAGTGGACGAGGAAAATGCTGGAAAGCCAAAGGATGTGGTCCTAGGGGTTACTGGAAATACCTTCATTCTGTTCACTACATGAGGCAGACCTTATCTCTCCACACTCTGCTCTTTGGCTGATAGCCTGGCTGCTTTAATTAGCAGAGACTTTCATCAGCGCAAACCCTCACCATTGTAGTGCAATTACTTCTGCAGTGGGTTCCTTCCCTTTCTGCTCGGTATCTGTCAAACAGGATTTCCACCACGGCCATGATTATTTTTGAATTTGTTAAAACGGGTCCACCTCGCAGTCTGGAACACGTTACATCGCTTTGCAAAGCTGCCGTGTCCCATCCTAGAAGAGCTTCAGCCCAGGCATTCTTACCTGGGGGTGAAGGCACCAAAATGAACGTTACATCTCAACTAAGGGAGGAAGGAATTGGGGTCAGACTATTAACTTCCAGAGCAGCTACTAAAAAAAGGCTGCTATATAAAGTTGGTATATAAGCAGAGCCAAGAAGCCATCAGGTTTGCAGGGAGGTAATTTTCTTGATGGGAAGAGGACAGAGGATTTATTAACGCTTACGTGGCTGGGAGCAGCAACCATGAAGAGCGCTCAGACGCAAACCTGCTTTTGACTTCCAGGTTTAATCCAGACTGGGAGCTTCCCCTCCAAGATGAGAAGGCTGAGATCTGGCTGGGAAAGCTGTGATAGGTCTGGAGGAAACGAAGGCAGCTTTGTGCCAGCACGCCTGTCCCCAAATCCATTAGCTGGAGATGAGAGCATTTTAATGTAACGTTAGCAAATGCTCATCACGAGTCCCTGATCAGCGTTTTGTCTCTTGTTGTTCCACGAGTACAGCTCATCGAGAAAAGCAATTTCCATCAGCTCAAGTATCAGAGAGCGGAGTCAGGAATTACCTTGAGTGTGGTCAAATAAGGGCCAAAAGCGTTTTCACCAAGCACAGCCTCTCCTCAGCAAGCAGCAAACGCCTTCTTGCTCGACACGGCAGAACTGGTCGATGCCAAATGGGTTTCTGAGGATCTTCCCTTTGCTCGTAGACTTTAATTGCTAAATCCTAATTGGTGGAGCCCTTGGTTGAGTCCTGCTCCACCCGGTCCATGTCTCCCACCATCTTCAATCCAGAGGAGCAGGAGGCAGCAGCAAGAGGAGCCCCGTCCCCGTGTCTCCAAGCTACGGACTTTTGAGGTGGGCAACATCCTATTCTCCAAAGCTTGGCCTGTCTTCTTCTACTCTTTAGTGATCTATTTAAACATCTATTGCCACTTGATTTAAAAGTAAAAAAACAAACTCAAGGGGGAACAAATGTTTCCATCAAGGGGTACGTGGCTGGGATGAGAACACACTACCATAACCAGCATAAGTTGTGGGAGCAATTACAGCGTTCACGTAAACGAAGCATAATTAAAAACAATTCCTCTTATAAAATTCTGATAAAAGCAACCTAATTATTACCAGCGTTTTGAAACCAATCTGCTTTGTCACCTGCGTTCAGAGCAAGAGGAAAACGCGCCTTACTGCAAAGAATTATCTACCTTGCAGCTGGTTTAGTCCCCAGCAAAGTGCTTTTCTTGCTCCCTCTGAGCTCTCCTCTTCCACAGTAAAGGCTGGGGCTGTCCCTTGCTGTAGAGATAAGGCAGATTTCCACCAGCCTGGGCTCTGGGCAGCTCGGGAGATCAAAGCCACAATTAATCCCTTCACATCCACGTTACAAACTGAACTTCCCTGCCCAAAATGCTTTTAATGTTCAACGTTGAGAACAAAACCCATTTCCCTTCCCTACGTGAACCTCACAAAACCTCAGAGTTCAAATCTGAGAAACGCTCCGAAACCTGAAGACTTTGCTGAATTATTTTGGTCTGAAAGTGTTATCTGGGAAGCCCAAAAACAGCTATCCCAAATTTCCCATCTTTCTGCTGCTAGGAAATCAGGGAAGAGGAGAAAACAGCATTTCTGAGAGCTGATAAGGACACAGACAAGTGCACACTTCAGTGACCAGGCATGGCTTTCTCTACTCCGTGCCTCAGTTTCCCTCTGGCTTAGCAGCAAGATGCCCTTAGCTCCTTGCTTATGGCCTTACTGCCCATTTCAGGAGAAGGGAAATATTCCTCACCTTTCTTTGCAGGGCTAACACAGGTTTTCATGAATTAACTGAAGGCTTTAAACGAATGGAAGTGACTTAAAACTGCTGCGTTCCCCCCTGATTTCCTTCCGCTCTTTAAACAGCATCACCTCACTGTCATCAGCCCCATCCTTTCTGGGTACCTGTGGTTAAACAGGGATTTAATCCCAATTCCAGCAGTCAGGACAACGGGAAAACACAGCACAACCCTCAGCTCTGATTCCAGCTGCTCCATCCCCTTTCTGTTCATCGAGCGCTTTTCACATGAGACAAACAGTTAAAAGCATGGGAAGAAAGGAAATCTGTCTGATATCTGGGTTTCTGGTACCTGATAACCTGTAACGGGTGGATTTGATGATCTTAAAGGTCTTTTCCATAACGATTCTGTGATACCTGGGACTTCATCATAAGAAGGGCACAGCTGGAAGTGGATGTCAGCACACGGTGCCGTATGAACTAAGTAAGAGCTGCACTAAAAAAGTCAGGAAAAATGAAAAGAAGGGGAAAACAGAAGGGAAAAAGTACAGAAAATGCATCCGCACACTCAGTTCTGCCCCCACGCTTGCTCCACTCTATGGAAAAATTCAGGGAGATTAAATATTCTGTTGTTATTTAAGGGGGCACATGCAGGCCACCATGCAAACCCTTAAAGCAGCAGGAATCCAGCCCTGGAAAAATAAAACGGGGTGTTTTGCTGCTGCGTTGACTGCAGTGCCAGGTCCTGTCGTGCCTCTTTTGTCCCCCAGCCGTTGTGACAGTGTCTGCTCGGGAGCGGAGAGCGCTCTAAGGATGCACAGACAGCTTAAATGTTGATGGTTACAGGCTTGGACCAGCCCCTGTGACATCTTCAACCTCTTATATGTGAGAAAAACCATCCCATTAGGTACACTGGTGTACAAGGATGGTTCCTTCCCTTGTTTTTCCTTTCCTGCCCCAAATTACACCTTCTTTCTGGTCACCGATCCCATCAGCTGCATCCTAAACCAAGGGAATTCGGGGAGCTGAGGGTACAGTAACATTTTGTCTACGGAAAAGCTATGAGAAACCAGCATATGGCACACGAGAGAATTAAGCGGTGGTTTTAGGCAACAGCAGAGGAGGATTGCAAGGGTGTTGGAGTTAACATTCAGAGCGCAAACCCCCAAGACGCCGGCGCTGCTTGTTACATGCCCAGCGTACGTTCACGCACCACTGCTCCTCTGCTCGGGCCCTGCAGCGACAAGCAGCTGGGGTTTAGCATCGCAGGTAAACTCTGCAGCAAATGCGCTCCTTCCTCGTCTAAAATACATTAAATATATCTATCGAGGCAGCCGAACCGGCCGGGAGTTGAGAACTGATCCGTCTCGCCAGCAGCAGGTGGTGCTACCTACCCGGGAGCAGCGCACAGGCGTTTTCTTGCAGCATCGCCCTGCCTCATAAAATCACTCTTCATCCAGAAATTGAACTTATAAACCTGTGATACGCTGCCGGGAAAGCTGGTGCACTGGATGGGGCCCATTTAACCCGTGGCTGGTGCGGATTTCTTGTGTAAAGTGACTCAGTGCTAAGAGAAAGGGGGATTTAAAGTGGAAGAGGGGAGATTTAGACTGGATATTAGGGAGAAATTCCTCCCTGTGAGGTGGTGAGGCCCTGTCCCAGGTTGCCCAGAGAAGCTGTGGGTGCCCCCTCCCTGGCAGTGGCCAAGGCCAGGTTGGCCGGGGCTTGGAGCAGCCTGGGCTGGTGGAGGTGTCCCTGCCCATGGGGGTTGAACTGGGAGGGCTGTGAGGTACCTTCCCACCCAAACCATTTGGTGACTCTATTCTCTGATAAACCCAAACACGATGTTGAAGGCCAAGCAGAGAAGCTCACGCTGCCACCACTGCACGCTCCACACCAACGTCACCATTTGCCAGGTCCTGTACCTGCCCCTCTCAGCCAGCACCATCACCTGGGGACCCTGTTTTGCTCCTTAAAAACGGAGACACCAAAGCACTTCCAAACGTTTCTGGCAGAAAGGACACGTGCAATGGACGCGGATCCATCCTTCAGCAGCGTGCTGAGCATAGCATGGCTCTCCAGACACTGCCCAAACAGCAGGCAAAGTCATGACAGCATTTCCCCCCAGCCTGCTCCCAATTAACCAGTGCCGTCTCAGCCAAACCAATGTGCAGACACAGCAATGCTTCCGGATTAGACCTTTCCTGAAGATTATTCGCTAAACTGAATGAGCTCTCTCAGCCGGCCACCAGAAAGGGACGTTACGCCACCGGGACCGGCTGTGGAGATCAAAGCCGCGGCTTGCTCTGTAACAAAGCTGAAGGAAAGGATTAGTCACCACCAGGAGCCCCGGGAGCCGGCGTTGGCACTGAACCCAGTCAAATTGCTCAGAAATGCCTACCAGCACACACACAGCTCATGAAAATATTGATTTGGGATGAATAAGGTTTAGCCCTGGATGCTGGAAGCCTTTTTTGCAGCTCAGTTGGGTTCACGGGCACCAGCAGCCCAGGCAGAGCCCTCCAAAATAACCCAATTGAAAACCAGTTGCTGCTGGGAAAACAGGAGAGATGCTAACACTGGTCGATGGCTGGATTTGATGTTCTTAAAGTTCTTTTCCAACCTGAACCATTCTAAAATAAAGTAAAACCACGACACGACTGGATAGTCCTGATCCAACCCACCCCCCCAGCAAACCCAGGATGGTACAAAGTCTCAGCAGCGAATGAGGATAAATCTCACTGGCAGGCAAAACCTTTACTTAAAATGAAAGATTTCCTCCTTACTCTACTGGACAAGAAAACCAGAAAGTGTTAAACTTGCGTTTTTGCCCTGTTTAACAGACAGACCGACCCATAGATGCTGGCATTGGATGGCAGAGGGTGTCTACAAGAAGCCAAGTATTAGTTTTAATTAAGATTATACCCAAATTTAGAGCCCTTCTGAGCTCGCTCTTCCTCTCCCCGCTTTCCTCCCATCTCCAGGGCACAACCCCCAGGCTGAGAAACGCGGGCTCCTCCCAGGAGGAGGCGAGGGGAGGCTGCTGAGGGCATCGCTTGCTCTCCCTTGGACTGCAGGCTCCTGGGGGGCTTTAAGGAAGTTTCTGTGAGGGAAATGGGTAACTGAATTGCTGCATGAGAGGCTCTGAGGCTGTTCTGAGTGCAAGCTGCTCCACAGCTTCATCACCGGGCTGCTTTGTGCTCTCCTCACCGAACCGAGGGCATACGCAGCCCCGGCAGCCTTCTGCAATACATATTAAATACATTAAAACAAACTCCCTTCAGGTAACTCTGGCTGTTCAAGCTCAACTCATTTCTTGTAGGGGTTTTTTTTTTCCAGGAGCTGAATCTTCTTGGGAGCATCTTATCACCATCTGCGTGGGCTGAGCGTTTTGTTTCATTTGTTTCCCCTCGCTTTTATTCACGCGGATGAAAACGCCGTCAGGGAACGGCAAAGCAAAGCACGAGGTTTCTCCTGTCGATGCCTCTACGTTATTTACAAATCCTGAGCGTGGGGATGCTGACAGGGGAGGCTGAAGTCTCCGTCCCAAACCGAGCCAGCTCCTCTCTTTAACGACTTCTGCTGCTGGAAATCTTTCCAAAATGAACCTGTGTGCAGTGCGGGAGCAGCGGCCACGTCTCGCCACCTCCCTCATCCCCAGCGCAGCCTTTTCCACCTGCTCAGGGCAGGATTTAACCCAAATTCCTTTCTCCTTTCCTTCCCCATGAGAATGGAAATCGCAGCAGCGCTCACAGGGACTCGAGCGATGCCATGTGCAGGAGGGGCTCTCACCATCGCTACGAAGGACCAGAGTCCAACTGCAGGCATCAACGGTCCAGGCAGCTTTAAAATCCCTGAGTATACGGTGATTCTGGCAGATGCCGCCTTGAAGGACAAACCCTGACGGATCCATCAACTGTAAACACTGCAGAAGTTAAGCGGTGGTTGCAGTATCACGGTCGGTGCTGCTCTCCAGGCTCTTCTGTCCAGGGCAGTTGTCCTAAAGCAGCGCTAGAGACACAAACGCTTGCAGAAAGCAAGGTTTTCAGCTTGCACAAACACGGCTTCTCCCTCACAAGCTTTGTTTTTCGTTGCGATGCTATTTAACATGAGATGGGAACGATCTTTACAGCTCAACTCCAGCACCGAGGCACTTTAAATTAGAGGGTAATCTACCTACATCTGCTCCAGGGACAGCCTGGAACGACTACACACACGCAGCTTTAAATTGTATTTGTACCTCGTCGCTTCAGGCTCGGTACAGGGCCAGAATATTTGATCAGAGCCCAAGGAAGCTTACTGACTTTTTACTAAATTATGCCATCACAAGAAATCTACACCTAAGTAAAGGTTTTTTAAAAAAATCAAATATATTCTGTAGCTCTGTTTATCTCATTACCCATGAAAGAGTCAAAGCTCCGACGCAGCTTCAAGTTTTGCTCTTGATTAACTCCCAGTCCACCAGGGAACAGAAACCACACGCCCTGCTTTGGAAGACCAAATCACAGCCACGCAGCAAACCTGGCTGCGAGGAGCGGATCGATGAAAGAGGTCTCCTTCCCTCCTTTCCTCTGCCTAAGCTCTGTGCTTTGGGACTTGAACGCCGGGCAATTCCTCGCACCCCAAAGTTACTGCAACGTTATTTATTGCACAGAGATGCAGCACCGCTTCGAGATCTGAGAGAATTGGATATTCCCCATCAAAAGACACATTTTTCTCCCCTAAGAAACTCAAACTCCCAGCTCTGCAGTTTCCTTTGCCATCAGCAGTCAGAGAGGGCTGTGATCTTTGCTCCTTCCCTTGCCTGCCACAGCCCACGTCTTAAACGGAGCCTTCTCTCTCCTTGCCACAATCTGCCACTGTTTGTCACAGACATTTCTATCATTACTGTGCCAAAATATCCCTACGGGCTGAGGCCAATGGGATGAGCTTCAAC
>NW_010187862.1:15743-18853 GCF_000695765.1 Mesitornis unicolor | reverse complement strand
GGGCGGGGCGGGGCGGAGCGGAGCGGAGCGGAGCGAGGCCCGCCGCGGAGGTCACCGCCCGCCTCCCAGTGGCCGGCGCCGTCTCACCTGCCCGTCCGCCTTCCTGCTCTGCGCCGCCGCGCCCTCACGGGACGCGGAGAGGGGTTGGGGACCGTTACTCGGGGCGGGGCCCCGTGAAGGTCGGGATGCCCCGGCCGGGGGCTGCCCTTGGATGAGGGCATGAGAGAGGATGTTTCTGGGTTTAGGGATTGAGGCGTCAAACTCTGAGGCGAGGCCTGGTGCTCCTCCTCGGGGCTTTGCATGGGGCAAGGGACCCAAGTGAGGGGAGCAGGACAGCATGGGAGAGCACGGCCTGCTGCCAGCTTCCTAAGGAGAGGACGTATGGCCTTGTCACCTCTGTGCAAGTGGATCCTGACCTATTCAAAACACGAGGCCCGGTTGCACCCTTTCACTAGCGTGGATTGGGTGACCATGGGACTGTAAGAAATGTTAGTCTGTGCCTGTTTAAACCAGCAGAAGAGTTTCTCCAGGCCAGTACAAAGCCCCTTGCGGAGAGTTAGAGGACTGTGAGTCATCTTCTGTAACAGAAGATGTGCATGTCCTCTATAAATGCAACCCAATCATGTAAACACATGATAGCTAGGGAAAGCACTTAAGTCTATTGAACACAGACAATAAAATAATCACAAATTAAACTTTTGTTAACCTCTAACAATGCCATCAGTGCTGCACAAGGTATCAAAGGTTGGAAGACTAGAGGAAACAGACCTCCCAAAGACCAGAGGACTAAGCAGGAATTATGTTTTGCGTGTTTCTCTCTTTGTGGCCATTAACTCAAAAAGCAATAAATAATAGAGCAAGTTCAGAGAGATTCTGAAAGTCATGAAAGTTATGAAAATGGAGATATTTTGAAAGAGACACGGAGTCAGTAAGGAAGGATTGCGAAGGGAGGTTTTACAGAACACAAAAGGTGCTTATGTAGTATACGAGATGGATGAGAGAACTGGAAAGGAAGGGCTTATACAAAAGAAAGATTGCATTTAAAAGTAAAACCAAGCAAATGAAAAGCGATTCAAACAATAAGGAGAATTCACAGAGTATCGCAGAATCAGATTCAGCCATATGGAACCCCCTGTAGCATCCGCAATCTTGCCACTTCTGCTTTAACCACAAGTCTCAAAATACTTTGTTTTCCTTAAAGCCATGGCTCCTAGAATGAAGTCACTGTGTGAAGCTCGTTTCCATGACTGAGAAGAAATGTTGATGACCAAGACACAGCTTGTGTCCAGGATCAGCAGCATACACTGAAAGTCCTTCCAGTAGGTTTCTGTTCTTCATGTGGTTTGTTCAAAGCTAGCAGTGATAGGCTAGATACTCACACAGTAATTATAAAATGAATGATCAATTAATGCATATATTAATAAGTCATAATTAATGTGCAGACACCTGGGACTATTCCATAAATCATAATTACGGCTCACATACCACTTTATAGTACACTTTTACAATTAGGAAATTGTATAAAAGAGGAAAAAATTGAAAGGAGGATTCATACAAGCCAAATCCATATTTAAAATCATCTTCGTTTTAGAGATTAACTTCAAAACTTCATTTCAAACCAAATACAGAATAACTCTTTGAGACTAATGCTATAGACATTTATGGTATATATGTGGTCTCCAGAGTACTTCGGAGAGCGTTATTGATATGGCAAGGCCAAGCACACCAAAGTTAGGAAATGACAGGATTAAGTGCAGCATAAATTAATTAGTTTAATGCTATTTTGCAGATCCATTGTGAGATCAACTTGAAGCAGATGTTCATTGGTTATCACAGACTAGCCACACATCGATCACAGCCACAGAGTCCCAGACACACAGCACTCCCAACCAGGGCCTCTGTGCTTTTTACTGCAGAATCAGAAGGAGATTGCACTCTAAAGGCCAAAGAAAAACACGCTGTTCATTTTGTCATGTTTGACTGATTCTGCATCCCCTCCAACTAGAACTGTCCTGATTTTTCCCAGTCCCAGTGGTTTATCCCACTCTCACTTTCTTGCATTCCTATTTCCATTCCTGAGCGTCAGGCTCCATCTTTCTGCCCAGCTCTGCATGCTGTCCAATTCACAGGCTCCTCCTTTGCACACAATTCCGACCCTTTTCCCAACCACTGCCAGATTTCCCACCTGACTCTTCATCCAAAACCCTTCTCATCCAAAACCCTTCTAACCCCAGTGGCGGCCAGTGTCAGCCTGCCTCCCTCCAGCTACAGTGGGCCAACCCCCAGCCAGTTGTGGTAAAGACTGAGACCAGGTTCCCACTTTTATTCCCTGCTATCCCTTTTATTATTGTATTGTGAAACTCCAGAAAGAAACTGGATGTGTAGAATAAGATCAGCTGCTTCTTAACTTTAGGAGAGAAAGACATACAGTAAACGTGTTGCAAAGATTAAATAGTGATGGACTACAGAAGCCTGCTTCAGTCAAAAAGGAAGGTTGAGGAATTCTGGAACAAAAAGGATTAATACAATAGATCTCACAAAGAGGAATATTAATCTGAATTACACCCAATTTATTGGAAGAACCTGGAGGATCTTAGGAAATATGTTGCTGCAAGGCTACGCTATGCTGCAAGTTTTTTTCACATATATACCCTTTGGCTACCTGTCTGTTGACCAGAACTCAGAGCCAGGCAGACTGGTGAAAGGTGCTTCAATCAGTGTCCAGCATTGCCTGTTACAGAAGCTGCTGCACCCCACAATGATTTCTAACTAATTTTTGAAAATGCTTCTTAAAGTTACAGTTTTCCCCTTACATTTCAACTCCTTGTCTTTTGTGTTTTCTTCACAGGACCCTAGTTTCAGTTTCCTCAGATGGAAACTTTTTCTCCTTCCTTTTCACCTCCATGTTCAATCCTGCCTAGCAAACTGGCTTCTTTTCCTGCTCTTCTTGTGCAACCAGTGCCAGGCACACTTTCCAATTCCCAGCCAGTTTTAATCTCCTCACTCAGTCCTCACCTCGCCAGACTTCTTGATTCTATTGACTCCTTTCCATTCCTCTCATTTTGCTACCCGCCCCCCCCCCATTTCTGCATTTTCAACAGACTTTTTAG
>NW_010187862.1:6332-15686 GCF_000695765.1 Mesitornis unicolor | reverse complement strand
GCCGGGGCCCAGCCACTACAAGCTCAGTGAAATTTCACCTATGTAGCTCCAGGCCAAACAGAGGATGTTTAATTAAAGCTCACATTAACACCTATATGATCTGCGAAGGAACAGAGTTATGCTCCCCAGCAGAAGTATCTTTTGAGAATTTACAAGTTCAGCTGAAAGAGCCCTCTGTGGAGTATGTGCCAACTGCCTGTATGTAAGCACACTGCTCAAAAGCCACTCCTTGACAGCAAAGTTGAAATTCCTGCTCCCAGGCTGTGGGTTTCTGGAATTTCAGTGAGAGCAAAGAAAGGACCCCGTGAACTGCTTGTTTTTTCAGTCCCATTCTTGAAAATGGCTAAGGCAGTTTAAGCCAGACACCTAGAATGGAAGAGTACATCCAGAACTAAAAAAGCAAAACCAAATTAGAAACAAAATAATTGGGAACTGCTGGGCAACCTTAGTAGTAAGAGAGACCAGCTGAGGAGAAAGATGTGGTCCAAGCAGTGCAAGCAGCAGCACCTGCTTCTGTTAGTGTCTCTGTCCTTGCTTAGGACAAAGCAAACCTCAGCTGCGAAAGAGGAAACCTTGCAGAACAGGCATTCGTACAGAATTTCTATATTTTTTTTTTTTTTGTGCAAGTGAGCGAAAATTTCAAAAGAAATCCACTAATTTCCAAGGGTGATATTAAAGGCAGTGTTTGCCCATGAATGCTTTGCAATAGGGACTGGCACGTGAAAGTGGATTTGTTATTTGTGTCAGAAGCATTTCTTCCCTTGACCCTGTGAAGAAAGTTTACCTACTTGTAAGTCTTGGAAGCTGCAGCTCACATCTGTGCTTGCTAGGGTTTTTGGCAGCTAAGCTCTCTCCAGAAGTTATGTGCAGAGAACATGTAGACTGTAAGGATTTGGATGACTACTGCGCTCTGCTGTGAGAACCACTCTCATTTTCAGGACATGAATAATATTCTTGCATTTTCTGTGTTTCTGCTACTGAGCACATGGGCGAGAAGATGTTTCACTCAGATGCAAAGGAAAAAAACGGGACGAAAATAACATGAGACAGAAGAGTAGTCTCAGTGATAGACTATTGGGGAAATCTTGGAAATTTGATGTTAAAATATGAGCAAGCTTGTAAAATTAGGTGCTTAAAAGTTAGGAAATTGTAGAAGAAAACTTTCCTGAACCAATATTGAGTCAGTTCATGTTATGTCTATCTGTTGGCATTTTGAGAAATACTTAAAATAGCACATTTGAAGTGTTATGTTCTGCATGAACAAAACCCTCCCTTCCCCATCAGTTGTTCTATGCCCAGCATGGATGTGGCCTTAGAACAAAACTGGATCATGCATTAAAATGGTTGCTGAATGCATCATGACCTGCACCTAATTTTTGCAGAATTTAGAAGAATGAGCAAAATAACTGATGGAAAAGATGGGTTTATGGATAATGAACACTGACATTTAAGCTAAATTTATCCCTATTTTTGCTACAAACTTCTGAAGACCTTTACATGGATATGATCTCCGCTTTCTAGATGGCTTAATATCTGGTTGTAGATACAGAGCATTCACAGCTGCAACTAGCACAAACAGGGGGGATGCTTTGAGCACAATATAGTCTTTTGCATACAAAATATTCTGGGGAATGCGGCGTTATATGTCTCAATTTACCCATCTGTGACTTTTGCCTGTAGAAAAGGGAGATAATCTAGCCTCCACTATTCAGAGGAATGCTGATAAAAAGGTGCCCAGTGTATTTTCCCATTCAAAACAAACGCTGTTTCCAAAACAGACCTTTATTATGTAGTTTTGGTAGTCTGTGGAAAAATGTTTTCTTTTTCCTAAACATAAAGGAGAGTTCTGTGTTGGGAAGAGTGTATTACAAATAGGAACAGTAGAATTGCCCCTGCTCACCATTCTTCACAGGGATTGACTAAATCAAGCTGTGAACCAGGTGTGCTGCCTTCATCTGCTCCTCTGGCAGAGCCCAGATAGTCAAGTGCTTCTTTGCTTCCCAAAAAGTAGCTATAAATTATTCTGTGACCCTCTCCTTCCATTGCAGCCCCGAAGAGACCTTTGATGCTGTAGGCCTCTATTAAAATATTATTCTGTTATGTTGTATTTCTCTGTTACAGCACTTCTTTGCTATGGCTATTAACATAGCTTCCCAATTGTTTTCAAACCTTTCTCAAACATCTGGGGTCTTTCTTTTTCAGATTTCTGAGTTCTTCTGTAAGCACATTTTCTTCTTACAGAATTTGATTTGCTTGCTTGTCCATTGACACAGCTGTGGGATCCTTAATTGCTCATGGCTCCAGTCTCTGTGTAGCAGAGGGTCTCCTGGCATCCCACAAGCATGACTTTTTTTTGATTTTCACTTGTGTTTCCCTTTGAATCTTACTATGTCACAGCTGCATTGTGGGACTCAATTAAACTTAAAGTCTGATTTCAGACCATCGCACACTATCTCTTCAGTGTGGTACCTTTCTCTGCATCATTACTCAATATGTTGTAAGGAAAGAAAAAAATAGGCACCACTTTCTGACATTTTCTCATTAGAAAAAAGAATGAGTGGCAGACAAACTGACATTCCTAAAATCTATTTGTGGCCTGAACTCAGGACTCCATTTCTGTGGCTTCATTTTTTTTTCTTCTGCAAGTTCTGAGCAAGGTCAAATGCAAAATGTTATGCACCTGTATGTAATTGAATAAAAAGAGGAACAGAATTTGACAGCTTCACAAAGTGTTACTATGAGATTCAGTCAGGAGGTAAAAAACACCCAGGATGATTAGTGAAGAGAGCTTGAAGACTTCAGAGATTTTTATCATCAGTTTGCTTATTTCATTACTCTATGTTCCTGTAAAAACTTACAATTTACATGAAATATTACAGTATTTATTTGGGGAAGATGTTAACAGAAGTTTAAAATGCATAGTAAGTATCACAGAATCAGAGAATCACAGAATCTTAGGAGTTGGAAGGGACCTCGAAAGATCATCCAGTCCAACCCCCCTGCCAGAGCAGGATCACCTAGACGAGGTCACACAGGAACACGTCCAGGCGGGTTTTGAATGTCTCCAGAGAAGGAGACTCCACAACCTCTCTGGGCAGCCTCTTCCAGTGCTCTGTCACCCTCACAGGAAAAAAAGGTAGTAAATTATAGAAAGAAAACCCAAACAGACTCAGACCATCCCTCTGACAGCTGTAATAAAATGGAGTGTTTTCTAAAAATGTATATATATGTGCTTAATTTTATGTTGCTTGTTTTCCCACTAAATAAAACAATAGTGATGACATAAATGCAAATAGACAGAAGTGTAAATATTTATAGAATAGAGCCTCTGTTTCTTGTAGACCTACAATGATTCCTTGTAGAATTCAAAGTATGAAAACCAGTTTTGATTGCAGTTCTTCATTTTCCTACCTTGTAATAAAATCCAGGCTGTTCACTAATTTGTATTCTAAAAGGTCTTATACTTCTATTGCAACCATGATTTTTCTAGACATAGTGGCAAATAAATTGCTTATAAATCTATTTCTTAAAAAAATAGCAGTTGTTTTTTATCAGAAACAGAAAGACTGTTGACAATTTCTAACATGGCTGAAACCACCCCAACACCTTAATGAAACTCTTAGAAAGCTAGCAAGATGCATTTCTCCGGGGATCCTGACAGTTTGGGTCTTGATATTTTTTTATGCTATTAAGAGGAATTAAACATTGGACATGGTTTTAATCACTTGCCTCACCTAACTCTGGTTTTCATTTACTCTCAATATTTGTCACAAACAGTAGTTTAAATGCTCCCTCTTCAAATGTCTGCAGAAAAACTCATCTGTTTTGCTTTTAACTTATTAGGCTTTACCACAAGAAGCAAGCTTTCGCTTGGAACAGTTTGGTTAAGTACTTTGCATTTTTTATGTTGCACATGTGATATGAGTGCAGCCGTTCACACAAGGGTCAAAGCGTGACAGCCTGGAGCCACAGGGACAGTAAACTGCAGTTAAGCCTGCAAATTATTTTTTTGTTTCAGAATGCTTATTAAACATGTGCATAAGCCCATGCTTAACTTCGAACATTTGACTAATCCCACTGACTTCATTAAGACAATGTACTCTGCAATTTAAATTTTTATTAAAATTTCATATTGAAAAGCATGGAGGTTTTTTTGCATTTGCTGTTTTTCCTGCTCACTAGAATTGTGATCTTAATGAGACTGCTCATCTTCTTAGAGAAGCAGTAAGTGCTTCCTTGAGTGAAAAAATCTTGACAGCTTTCCAGCATAGTACTTGTATGCTGACGGAAAGTGACATGAAAGAACTTTACTTGAAGTGTTTTTGAATAATTGTTTACTCTCTGTATTATTCATATAATTCAGATACATATGTATGATTATGTTTTAAAAAATTATGGATACCGCTCAATTCAGAAATCTAACCAGTGATATTGTCAAAAGCATACCACTGTTGTACCTCCTAGAGCCAATAGAGTATGAGGAATGTTTTCTGGTAAAAAAATACCAGAGCCAGCTCTGAAGCTTGCCAGAATATCAGAGAACAGTTTAAATTTTCCTGTTTCTCAACCAGCTGTGCACTAGCACAACTGAAGACAAAAACCCGTGAAATAAAGAGAGCCTTCAGCCTCCAGTCAAGTTAATGGCAGCAGTGTGTTTTCAGATCCTCAGAAAGGCAGACCAGTGTTATACTCCTGTACCACTACCACTGTTGATAAGAAGACAAAGACCCAGGGATGAGTCTGGGAGAGAGACAGAGATTTAATCATTAGCCTTCGGCTTGAAAGGAAACCTATAAAAAAAAACAAAGCACAACCTTGAAATCTTCTTTTACAGTAGGGCTAAAAGGCAGTATGGACAGATGTGTTTCTCTTCATGTTTCAGTGATAAATAAATGTATATTAATTTCACAGACTAAAATGGCCTAGACTGACTCAAGAGTCAACAGCATGATACACAGGATTGATAACACAAATTGAAAAAAAAATAAAAAATCCCTTTTAAATGCTGCCCTGTCTTACACACCTAGGTTATGACTACATTGTCCTTGCCATCAGCACGTCAACGAGAGCACAAAATCCTAGGCCATGCTGTATGCCTGGGTCGTGGCCATTCTTTTCAGGCCTCAGAGTCCTTTGGAAGCAGTGGAATTATTCAGTGTTACATGTCAGAATGTGAGGTGATGAACGCTACCCTGTTTTGCACTTGGGTTTCCTTTCTGAGACAGCCAGTGGCATATACCGGGGCAGAGGGTGGGCACACTCCAGCTCAAGCTGTGTGACTGGTGAGTGGATCAGATCTCACGTCTCAGCCTCCCAAACAGCCTGCCTCTCTGAAAGTGCAGAGAAAGAAGAAGTAGCTGTTATTTTACACTGCAATCATCAGGAGAGGAACATGTGCTTCGCTGTGTGTGTGGGGAGGCGGGGGCTATTCACGTGGTAGATTGAGAAGAAAGGTGTACTTCTGAATAGGTGCATTTTATGTGATTACTATGTTGCCAGTCCAGTGAAGCATGAACTTAACTGCGCAAGAAAGTGAACTAACACCAATTTAACTTTAAACACCTCCTTTGTGAATTTCTAGTTTCTTTAGATTTTTTAAAAAGTATACTGTTAGCTAATAGGTGGTTTGTTAGGCTCACATTGATCATTGTTCCAGCAAATCACGTAAATGCAGCATTCAGACAGAGCTCAGTTAATTTTATCCAGCACCTTTTATGGGAATCTCACGGTTACCTGGAAGTTTCCCAGCATGGGAGAGAACACTTGTGATGGGTAGCATTCTTATGAGGGAGGGAAGTTAAACTATTTTTTTTAATCATCTGTTGATTACTTTCATTATGTTTCCTCTTCTATTCATCCTCCAAATATTCCATTGTCCTTAGGGGGTAACACCTAAGTCCAACATGTTTCCTTTGACTCTTCTTTTTAATAGCCTCGGGCTACCTGCTTCCCTTCTTCATCAGACAATTACACAACATGACGTGTGTAGCATGCAGCTGAAGTGTCATGAAGCAAAGGAAGTCTTGAACTCATTATTTGGAGAGAGATGTAACAATGAACTATTTGTGATGCTGTGGGAATAGCATATGAAAGAAATTAAGTGGAAGTGACTTTGCCATTTTGCATATGATAATGGAGAGTTCAAAAGCAAAATTATGAAGTTGATTGAAATTATTATACATTTATTTTCTACCTCATACGTTAATAAGAGAGTTATGACAGTGATTTCTAAATAGATAATAGAGAACAGTGAACTAACACACATGCTTTAAAACCATGATTTGAAAATTTCCCACTTTGTTGCACAGTCATGAGGCTTGTTACTTGCACATTTATTTTCCTTTTAGTACTTTTAGCCCAGTGAATTATTATAATTATTAAATTAATCTATTGAAGACTGAATAATTTTTTATTTTTATTGCTATCTAGATACAAAGGCAGGTAGAAGTGATGACAAATTTGTGAGTTTTTTTAAATGACAGAGATTTTATTTATTCTGTTGGGCATAAGTTTTCAACTAATTTGAAAATCTAAATTAATTTACAACTTAAAACAGATAAGAGAGTGTCAGCCCTAAAAACGGAAATCTCATTTCCCTTTGTGTTGGATTGCTTATAACAACCAATGTTTTTAAAAGGGCTATGGCTGAAAGTATGCAGTAGCGGTCACTGATAGCCACAATTATTTTGTATGTTTCTTTTGTTGCTGTGTTTGTTGTTGTTGTTTGGGTTTATTTAATTAAAAAACCCCCAGCTTTTAGAAAACCTGAAATAAAATCAAATTTTGAAATTAGGTAGAAGTTTCAAAGATTCAAGCCTTCTCCCTCAGTAGCCTCACCTCTGGCAGATAAACCATGACAAATAGCTTGTAACAAGCTGGTAATGGCTTTCTGGACAGTAATATCCCAAATAATTCATCTGTTCACCAGTGCACATGCACCTGAACCCTAACAAAGTTGTGAAAGTAAAAACACATAGTTATAGCATACAACCCACTGAGTACCTGCTTTCTGTGTTACCGTGGGCTTTGTTTGCATGGCTGTTGCTTATGGAATTGGTTAAGACAAAGTGAAATAAGTTCTTGTAACACAGCAAGAATGCCCTTTCAGTGTGAAATGTGGTATTGTCATAACTCAATTGTATTTTTAGATATGTTATCCTAACCCTTGAATAACTCATGCTTTCTGACACAGATGTAAACAAGGGGAAATGAACTAATGAGGAAAGAGAAGAGAAAGAGAGTTTGAAGTCAGGGGGGCAGCTTTAAAGTTAGCAAGGGCCCCTGGTAAACTCCCCATCCTGTGCACATATGTGTCTAACTTACACTACTGCTGCACAGTAACAGTGGGCCCTGTGCACATAAATACTGATTTACTATCTGTAAATTTTACACGTACATTTACAGCCGCTTTAAAGGCCATTTATGTTGTCAGTACAGGGTATTGCAACCTGAGTGTAAACAGAAATCAGATTCTTGGTCTTTCTTAACTTTTGAAATAGCTACTCATCTTCAAAGACTATAAAATGTGAGAAAAACATGAAACAGAAAGAAGCGATTTTCACTTTGTTCCAGTTTAGACAAGAGCAGAAGTGACACCATAATTTTTGAACTCTCTTCTCAGTAACTGGCCCGACCACTCTAAAGAAGGAGGTAGGCTATAATTTATACCATTTAAAATACCATCTCTGTTCTCATTACAGCAACTACATAGCTGGGAGGGAACCCATCCTGGGTCATGGAGTGGGTTGCCTTGCAAGCCACAGGCAGCCAGAAAGCATAATCCCTCATATAAACACTGCCCTTTTATTTTGGCCAACTCATAGGTACATAATCTCCTGGTTAGAAAAGTAAGAGGAATCTACCTCGTGGTTCACAGCTTGCAGACATTGCTGATTTTAACCTAATTCAAGCAATGTTTAAGAACTAACATGAAAGGGAGACACTTGATTTTCCTGAGATTTTTGCATTAAAAAATCAAATCTAATCTAACTACGTATCAGACTGTCAGAATCCTCTTCCAAACTCCATGGCAGAAATTTAACTTCTGCCTTGCCTCTCAAAGCCTACAGAAGTCTGATTTACATTTTCCTGCATGGGTATTAAATAATTCCTTTTTCGTTATAGTTTCTTTTCTGTTTTCCCTTCAGGTGAAGAGTGGTCTGAGAACTCTATGCAGGTCACCGTGAATGGAGATTCTGCTAAATGGAGAAGCCCCCTATCTCCACGCTGTTACTGCAGGGGATCTCTGCTTCTCCACAGCCCCACGCTGTCACTGCACGGCTCACAAGCTTCCCATCTAAGCCTCGGAGCTGCACATCGTGTAGCACAGAGCACTATTCACACAGGCACACACACAATAGCCGAGGGTTAGCTTGTATAAACGATGAGAGGTGATGCAGAGGGGATGGGCTCTTCGCTCACCCGCCTTCAAAAGAGGATAAAGTGCCTGCCTAGCAAACAGCTGGTCTCACATGGAAATACGGATGAGGCGAAGCTCCTGCTTCCTGTCTGCTGACAGAGGCCTTCCAGAAGCAAAAGCCACAACAGCTGGTTACTGGATGCTAATGCCACTGAAAATCTGCTCAAGTCCCAAAATTTCTCAGCTCTTCTTTTATTCCACACTCTTACATATCTTCATATCCTCTCAGACCTTTCCTAAAAGGCACATTTTTCCTCACCTGCAATAGGAACCTACATTATACTAGTGCCACCACTTACATTTAAAGAAATAATATTTTCCTTCACTTAGAAAATTTACTCTTTTCCATTTCTTCCTTAAAAGCCATGTTTTCTCAGTCTTCCTGCACTGATATCCACTTGGATACTGTCTGTTTCCATTTTCCATTTGATCTTTGTCTTAAACATTCAGCTTGTATCTGGACTCCTGTCTACTCCCAAAGGTGCAGATTCAGCACGAAAAACACTGGGATTAGTTATTACTCAGACTTCAAAAGTGTGTCCAACAGGCTAGACAGAGACATTAAAAGAGACAAAGTTGAGAGAGAGAGAGGAAAGGACTGGGGGTGTCAGACCAAGGTGATGTTACTTAAGGGATCTAGTATATAACACGATTAGATTTCACTCAGTTTTTCTTTCTAGAGTATGTTGACCTCTGCTTATGACTATTTAAGCATTTATAGAAGCTCTGTAACTTTTAAAGATTAAAAATAACAGAAAAAGGAGTGAAGAGGTTCCTATATTCCTGTTCTGTTTCAATTCAGCATAAAGGAGAACAATAAATCTGCTGCTCTTTCAGGATCTAAAATAGCATGTTAACTCCAGTACTCTCTATGCTACGGCAGCTTCAGGAACAATTGCCCATCTTGTTTCCTTCCCTGGCATTTCTGTCCCTGT
>NW_010187862.1:3239-6301 GCF_000695765.1 Mesitornis unicolor | reverse complement strand
TCAGCAGGAGCCCATGGACTGGCTGCATGGCACATACACCACACTGAAGTGTGCATACATACAGCACACTCCCAGAGTACACCCTGTCACACTGGTACACTTGCCATCTGCATAGCAGCCATCCTGCCCAGCACAGGGTCCTTCCTCAGTGCAGTTTTTTGGCACAGAATCCCCTGACCAGCAGGGGTGTGAAGAGATCAGCCCGTGGGGATTTTGATAAATCAGACACAAAAGGAGGCTGCATTCACCATTAATTATTTACATAGATCTAGTTAGCTCCTCATGAGCCACCCTTACAAGGTGGTAGGCTTTCTGTGAGGGGTTCTGGCCATGGTTTGCTCTCCAATTCCTCACAAGGTGGCCTTGCCATGAAAGGAATCCTTGTGAGGTGACGTTAATGACTGATCTGTGATGCTTCACCTGTATTTGATCCACTGCAATTTTCCAGCTACTTAGTAAGGTTTCTCAAGTATGCAGAAGACCTCCTCACACTAGATCAAATCTCTGCTTCAGTACCAAACTGCTGGGGAATGCCATGGCCTAATTAAGGCAGTGTTAACATGTAGCAGCAGCAGCATAGGGCTGTGAAATCTCATTGAAGTGGAACAGAAGTTGTTGATCCTCATTACCTCCTGTCTGAGAATCACCTGTAAAATTCACAGCCATTTCATTTGCATCTGTTCTCAGATGAAAGAGCAGCGAGCATCTTTTGACTCAACTGAAATGGCCTGCATCCATCAGCAGGATTTGACCCTTGATACTTAGTGGACTCTGCAAATGATAGAGGCCTCCTGCACGTCCTACACTTTCACTTCTTGAAGAAAAAAATCAAAGAAGGTATACCAGAGGCTTACAAGCAATGAAGAATGCCACATCTCTTGATCTACCAACAAAGCCCTCCTACTGATTTATGACCCTCCCTAAATCAGAGTTGAAAAAGACTGTAGGCAGGTTTAAGATCTGTTTCTCTCACTGTTACGGAAGGTGGGGAAGTGGTCATTGCCCCTGGTCAGCTCCCTTTCAGGCAGAAGGGAACCCCAAAGAGCATGTCTCAGAAACAAAATACCAAGGATCAAACTATGCCAGATCAGGCAGAGTCATCAGGGAGCAATTACTCCTTAGGTGTCCAAAAGCAAAACACTCATGAGATGCAGCACTGCTGATCACTAGGTCATCATGCTGTTTCACAGCTGAAATACTTGGGAACAGACCTGGCAGCAGCGAAGCATGTCTAGCATCCCTAGCCCAGCTTCTAAGAAAATTGCCCGCTGCGTGCACCAGCTTGCAGCGGCACTGGGCTTGTGTCCTGTTTTGCTGTGGAGGGCAGCCAAATGGAGCGCTGCTCTCACAAACTCGCAGGGCTGCCACATATTGAGAACAAAAGCACCAGGGACCAGTATTACTGTGACCACTGCTATGGCTTTCAAACCACGACATGGCGCTCTGGCAGCAATGTGAACAGATAGACAGACATAAACATCAGCTGCTGAACTGCTTTCCCTGCTAAATGATCCAACTAGCACTAATTCCTCTTCACATCTTATAGTCTACAACTACTTTTAGTGGGCCAGATCTCCAACTGATGCCACCTGTCTTGGATGAGACAATGATGCTAATTCATACCGGCTGACAACCAAGCCCATCACCTCTGTATTTTGAATCTGCATCAGATTTTGGGGTTTGATGGTTTGCTAGCTGCCCACTGAGGGAGTGCATTTACTAGCACGTGTACTGTTTTGGAGGAGTGCAGTCCCTGTGGTGTTCCCATCTCTGCACTCTGCAAGCACTGAAGGAGAGTGTGTTAAGCCATGCTCTGCTTCAGGGTGAATTATTGTTCTGAGGTTTTCTATAATGATTACTTTCTGTCAATAAAGAATCTACCCCTGGGAATAGTAAGGGTGCTTTGTATCACTTTGGCATTTCCTATTCCTCCCCAAGGTGGAACCCTGAGAGCATACTGAAATAAACCCAGAGGGGGTCCTCTACCCAACTCCACCAGTTCAGGCACTTTCAAAACATTTTTTTCTGAGGGAGCAGGCATAGGGTGTTTTCAGGATGGCCCTGATTGATGCCATACAGAAGTTTTTTGAAATGTACCTGAGGGGTAGATTTCTGGACATTCTCAGAATGTTCCCAAGATGGGATTTTTGGAATATTTCCTAGAATTGCTTTCTTCAGATAATGGTGTCTAAACTGAGATGGCTATAAATAAAGTACGGCATTACAAGGAAACATACGTGTTGCAGAGCTCTGCCTTTAGACAAATTAGTTTAATCCTCAGTTCCTTTACAGCACAACTAAACATGCTCATCATAATCCTTGTTCTCTTGGGGCACTGCAGATACTTCACGGTATGAGCTTTTGAGGGAGGCAAATAGAAAAATGCCTCACAATAAAACCCATGTAAGGAGCGACTGACCATCATTAAAACAGAATAAAAACAAACAAGTCGTTTGTTTGCAACTAGAATCTGCAGTCCCTTTATTTTGCTGACACCACGTAAAATCTCTGAGGCAACAAAAAACCATCTCCCATAGCCCTGAAGCTGCTGTCAGAGCTTTTTAATAGCCATCACTAGTGTATGTGTAACTGTGACAGTATTACTGATGGCCACAGTGGAGCCTCTCCAAGCCAGGCTGGTGTTCTGGGTTATACAAGTGGTCTGAAACTCCCTGTGGCCAGGGAGGCTGAAACACTGCCTCTGCCTTGGCTTCTTGCCCTTGCTGCTTCTGTCCCCAGAGCTCTGTCTGGCTGCACCACCTTGGAAACACGCTCCACACCCAGTACTCCCCCCAAACTCCCCTCAGTTTAAGGACAAGAGCTCAAGAGCCGTGCAGGTGCAGAATGGACAGCCGAGTACTACTGGGTGACTCAGATTTTGCCAGTGCCTGATGAGTAAAGCAGCCATGACCCAGCAAGTGCAATTAGAAGCGCGATCCCCTGGGCTGAGCAGGGTACTCCCCTAAAGACATCGTGACTGCCATCCGGGACAGGAACACTGCATGAACAACCCCTGTAGCCGCCAGCAGCGGCTCCGAGAGCCTGGCCCCCCCCCCCCACTC
>NW_010187862.1:0-3208 GCF_000695765.1 Mesitornis unicolor | reverse complement strand
CCGCGCCCCCCCCCCCCTCCCCGCCGTGCCATGAACCACCTTAACCGCCTCGGCCGGGCCGGCCCAGCGTCACCTGGCGGCCGCCGGGAAAGACCGGGTGGGGCCGCGCCTCACCCCGTCGTCGCGACAGCCCCGAAAGGAGGGGGTCGGCGAGGGGAGCCGCTACCCCTCGCCCCTTCACAGCGCCGCGTACCGGGGCCCAGTCTGATGAGAGCTCCCAGCAGCCATGGACTTGGTGTAGCAGTACCCGGATGAGGGTGTTCGGTCTCCACAAAACCTACGACCGCATGAAAGTTAGCAGCTTTGCCAAGAAAAAGCTGTTTGTGACAGAAAAAGGACATAACTGCTGCACTAGCAAGTTGTGAGCTCCTTTATCTTGATGGGTCAGGTGTTTGGGAACATCTGCTTGCACCCATGCCTCCTGCAGTGCTCTTGGGTGATGAGGCTTTTAAACCTCCTCACAAACATCCATGTGTTCCCCTGTATCATCAAGTCACATTGTAGAGCTCAGCAATAAAAGCCACCTGCACACTTCTTTGCAGCCCCCAAAGTGCCCGATTCCCACATCTCCTTCCAAGAAGTCTCCCCCATGACAAGCACATTTCCCAGTCCATTTCCAGCTCTCCCAGTCCTGTATCTGGCTTCAGCTGACACCTGGGGTCAGGTTCTCACTGAGGCTGAGACTGCTTGACACAGCATCTGTGGTGAGAAGCCTACAGCCAGCAGTGAGGGCCAAGGGCTGAGCAGGATCATGAACGTTCCTTTCCCACGCCTGGCCTGGAACTGAAGGCTTCGGACACCTGGGCAATCTGTCCCTTTCCAGTCAATCTTCTACTGGAGAGGAGGCCAAGGCAAAGCAGATATCGTGGTCTCCTTCAGTGATAACCTCTCTTGAGGGCGCATTAGAAAATATCCCCCAAGTAATTTTCACTAACAGATATAAAAGAAAAACAAAACTGAAATTATTTTTGATAGATGGCATGAAATGTTAGTTCTATGTTCCTCTCAAATACATTCAGGGTTTGGAAGTACACACGTGTTTTGCTTACCATTTTTTCTCCCAGAGTATGTTACTCCCTCGTCTCTGTAGGACTGTAATCGTGTAACTGACCTGTTCTGCACCAACACAATTCAACGCCATTGTGAATCAATGCAAACATGGACTTTCCAATAGAAATACCAACTGCAACCTCTCCTCCAAAAAGCAAAATGGGGTTTGCTGAAAAGGCTAGATTTGCTACATGATGCCCATTGCTATGAAACAGATACCTCAACAGCTTTACAAATGCTGCATTTAATTGTCCTGCAAGATAGCACAGGTTTTATTTACTGCATACTGCTTATATGGAAGAAGCCAGCAGCATTTCCCTGGTGCCACTTCCAGTGTGAAAAGGGGGACCTGGACATGGGCTCCTTTTCCCCCTTGTGGCCAGATTCGCATTGGAAGAAAACAGAAAAAAAAAAAATCCAAAAGGGAGCTGCGTCTCTGATGCCAGCAATCACAGGACTGGGTCTGCGGAGTCCACAGCAGACTGCTCTTACCCCTCATCTGGACAACCTAAAATTTACATTATGTGCTACAAAAAACACTTAGAAGCAACTTCCCTCTTTCTTACATAATATAAAAACTAATTTTTTATATGACTTTGGAGAGTTGTAGCTGTTTAGCCACTGGAGATGGATGGCACCCGGTCATCCACTCAGAAAGCAAGTTATAGGCTCAGTGTTGTAGAAGTCACAAAGAAATTCCCACATTGTACGAATCAGAATAAAATAACTCTTCATGCGGCATGATACAAAAGAAAACAGAGTCTGCCAAGCAGGACTTGGCGCTCAGCTCAGGCTTTGGAGATCGTGGATCTGCTCCCTGTCCATTGGTGGCCTCCAGCAAAATACCTTCTTGTCACATGCCTTGTTTTCCTCCTCTTTTGAGTATAATACAATCCTCTGTAAAGCATCTTTGTAAGGCTTGCACTGTAAGGTATTTTAGCAGATGTCACACTTGTCACTGTGACAACTGATTCAGGTGAAGCACAGGAGAGCTTTACCCAGGATTTTGCATGCTGATTTCATTTCACATTGCTCTGAAGATGTCAAGTCCTGCCTCCCCTATGTTACCCTAGGAGCTTCCTCCTCTGCATCCGTAGCTCTCAATTAGGTCACAACATCAGATCAACACTGATGTTCTTAGCACCTGGAGGTTACCAGACAGTACCTGTAGTCACCAGTGTGCAACAGCTGTGTGAAAGAGAGAAGGAATTTATTATTTGAAATGGAGTGGAAGATACAAAGAGTGGTGTCACCTCTCAAGCCTGTCAATGTCCCACTGGATTGCAGTAGTCGTAAGTCACCAAGGTGAAGAGCTCCAGAGCGGAGGATCACACGGAGGACCATGCCAGGGGACCTTGCTGAAGTGACAGAAGCGGCTAAACTGCGGGAAAAACAAAAACTAAGTGCAAAGGCAAAAAGCGCAGGGAGAGAGAGGGTGCCCCAGCCCACCCTCGGAGAGGGAAACGTGAGCTCCTGACAGCGGTCGGCACTGACTCACTGTGGGCGGGGACAAAGAGTGATGGTTAATGTCCTCAGGTAGAAAAGCAGCCCCCAGGGGGCATGATGAACAGGACGGGCAAACAGGGCGTGGTGTGGCAGTTTGCACAGGCAGGGTGAGCAGGAAGGGCACTGAGGCCCGGCCACAGCAGCCGGTCAGCAATGGTTACCACCAGGCAGAGAGCCTTGGCCTCCCTCAGCCATGCACCCACCAAGGCAGACACAGCTTGCCAGACGGAGCAATGGTGGGAGCACTCTGCCACTCAGGTGTCGAGCTGCAGAGTGTGCCCTGCTCTTACGCCGATGTCTGATGGCAGCAGTGAGCATGCCTGTGGGAGGTGTGCCCAAGTAGAGGATCTCCTCTGCATAGTGGTGGAGCTCAGGGAGAAGATAAGTAGGCTGAGAACGATCAGGGAGTGTGAGAATGAGATAGACCATTTTGGAGCCGTACCCTCCCTTCCCTGAGGCAGATCCAACGCATAGAAGAAGCTCGTGAGAGAGAGGCAAAGGGCTCCCTAGCCTCTCTATGCCAAGCTGACCATAGGAAACAGGACGACTTAGAGGATAGGGACCAACAAGAATGGAAACAAGTCTCTTCCCGGCGCAACAGGCGTGGCAGGCGTGCCCTCCCCCCAGTAACTGCTCCACCTTCACAAGTGTC
>NW_010187861.1:18147-44280 GCF_000695765.1 Mesitornis unicolor | reverse complement strand
CCTGGGTCTTTCTTCCGGCCCTTCTTGTAGAAGGGCATCACATTTACAAGCCTCCAGTCGACTGGGACCTCCCTAGTCAGCCAGGACTGTTGGTAAATGATGGAAAGTGTCTTGGCAAGCTCTTCTGCCAGTTCCCTCAGGACCCTGGGGTGGATTCCATCTGGCCCCAGATGGGATATATGTATACAGTATTGTAAATGTTGTTTCTTGGATAAGATCTTCAGGTGTTACTCAGTGACTAACTGGATTTGTTCTGCAAATAATTATCCTAAATAATTTCATTCTTCTGCCTTGTAATTCTAGCCTAACATGTATATGACCTTTATTCTTGGTTGGAATTGTAATATGGTTGCCTGCTGCACTTAAAAATAATAATGTGTTCCTGTTATTTAAACAAACAAACAAGGGTTACCTGGTAATAAGATGGTAAGTTCATAGCATTTATTTAGTACCTTTCTCCATGAAATCTTTCTCAAAAGACAACTGGACCTATACATCCTATAATTTGATAAGATACCAAAAGAATACTGTATTTTTTAATCTTCCTTAACATTCGACTTAATATTTCATGCAATCAGAATCACAGACTATCTCAAGTTGGATGGGACCCATAAGGATCGTTGACTCTAACTCCCTACTTCTTTCAGGACTAAGAACATCATCTGGATGCTCCTTGAATTCTGACAGACTTGGTGCTGTGACCACTTCCCTGGGAAGCCTGTTCCAGTGAGCAACCACCCTCTGAGTGAAAAATCTATTCCTGATGTCTAATCAGAACTTCTCCTGATGCAGCTTCATTACATTTCCTCATGTCCTGTTGCTGTTCATCAGAATGAGGAGTTTAGCACCTCTCCCTCTGCTGTCTCTCTCTTGAGGAAGTTGTAGACTGTGATGAGGTCACTCCTCAGTCTTCTCTTCTCCAAGCTGAACAAAACAAGTGACCTCGGCCACTCCTTGTAAATCTTACCTTCAAAACCTTTCACCATCTTCATTGCCCTCGTCTGGACAAACTCTAATAGTTTTATATCTTTCTTATATTGAGGTGCCCAAAACTGCACACGGTACTCAAGGTGGGACAGCACAGTGCAATGTAAAGCAGGATAATCACCTCCCTTGACTGGCTAGCTTTGCTGTGCTTGAGGCACCCAGCACATGGTTGGCCCTTTTAGCTAGCAGGGCACACTGTTGATTCATATTGAACTTGTCACCAAACAAAACCCCTGGGTCTCCTTCCATGGTGCTGCTCTCCAGCCTCTCATGCCCCAATTTGTACATATAACCAGGATTACCCCATCTCAGCTGCAGAATCTGGCACTTGTTCTTGTTAAATTTCATACAGTTGGTGATTGCCCAGTTTTCTAGTCTATCCAGATCTCTCTGTAATGCCTCACTACCCTTGAGGCAGTCTACAGGTCCTCCTAGTTTAGTGTTGTCAGCAAACTTACTTAATGTACATTCAGTTCCTGCATCCAGCTCATGTATAAAAACACTGAAGAGTACTGCCCCTAAAGTATCTTAGAAGCAATCAACCCTTCAGGTTTTTTTCCATTCTGCAATATTTTTCCTTGCTTTTTTTCTTTTCTTTTAATTTTCATAGTATGTTCTTGGAGTTTTCATAAAACACCTCAACATTTGCTATTTGACATTATTTGTCAGATAATAGATATAAAACATTTTGATGTATTTATCTATCTTGCTTTTGTAATTGCAGAAAAGTGAACTGATGGACTTAAGTTATTAAGATGCAGTCAAAATTTATCCTTTTTATTTTGAAAAGGATTAAATTGTAATTGCTTTATATTCCATTAATTTAATGAAAAGTAAGCACAATTTTCCCTGTTATTGCACATATTTGGAAGTTGAGGGCAACTTGTAAGTCTGTTAAGCCTTTTGCACCTACTGATAGGATGCAGATGGCCCATGAAAACCATATAAATTGAGCTGTGTACCTAATTGTCAATAATGACAGTATGGTCAGTAATTATCATAAAGCATAAGCTGTAATCTCCATGTACATTGAAGTTTTGTACATGCGTCATGTTAAATTTTAGAAGTCTGAAGTCTTGTTTCATTAAATATATATTTCCCTGCACTGAAAGAAATAATGCAAAATCATTATATCCACAGAAACTAAATCATCCTTTAAGACTAATGTGATATGAAATTAACTAAAAGATCTATTTTTTATGGAGATTTTTAATTAAAAAGTGAAAAATATTTTTTAAATCCACTGTCATTCCTTTGCACTCTTGTTCTTAACTTTGTCGACAGTTCAGTATTGCCTTAGTTCTGTTTGTAAGGTAATAGCCATAGACCTGCAGACATGATGGATAGTGATGTTAAGAAAGCCATTTTCTTGACAGATATGTTCTCTCCTATTTTTTCTCTTTTTTAAAATCTTTTTTTTTTTACACTTGTCATAGCATGCCCTGATTTCTCCAGGTATTTTTAGGTTTGGATATACTTTTATTGCACTTGATGTTTGAAACCTATAATCCTACTTTTTAATAGAAATTATCACTATCATAGCAAGACATGTGCTGTCTGAAGTTAACATTTATACATTCACGGCCACATTTCTGACTTTTAAGTCACTGTACATTCCCTTACGAATATTTTGAGAGAGAAAATTGCACTACGCACACAGTTTATTCTATCAAATGTTGGACTATGGTGTATTTATCATGATAATTAAGGGGAGCACTGTAATTGATTTCACCTCAATACTAAATCCACAGAAAAATTACTTTTAGTTTAGCTACTTTACTGAGTTTTCAACCTCAGAACTATTCAGTAAGACTGCAGCTTAGTTTGTTTACATGTCTTGTGTGAGATACAAATGCAGGGGAAATGGGTATTTTAATCCTTATAAATTGCAAAACATACCTTCTTCAATGTTTGTCAGCTCCACTGGCCCCTGTAAGTTTGACACTTTAAATGGCAGATGCTCATTACCTTTGTTCCTCATTTCATTCCCACAGGATTCAAACAATCTGACATAATTACATCAAACCTCCCCCTCACAGTGTTTTATAATGCATACAAAAGACATGCCTTCTATTTATGGATAAACAGTTATCATACTGCTGAGGTAAAAATACTAGTTCAAAGTATTTCAGAATTGTTAGTGTTTTCCACAATGTCACAAAACAACAAGATAAAGATCTCAGACATAAATGTTTATTGGTAATTTCTCACACATTTCTATTGAACTGTAATTTATATTAAATACATCATTTTGCATATTGAAGTATATTATTGAATTACTTTTTCATCATCTCTATGGTAATTCTCTAATATAAGAAGACTTGAAGGTGCAAGCCGTGGATAATATTCTTGCTACAGAAAACAATGAACAAAAATGAATGCAGTTTCCCTTTTCTTGAAAAGTGAACTCACAACTTCCAGCATACAGTTTATTATATATGAATGACCAGAATTATTTTTAAAAGACAATAAATCATAAATATTTATCAGAAAATACAGACATACACTTCAGAAAGGAATTGATATTTTACCATCAAATTGTCTGAAGGAAGGGAAGGCCTTAAATCAGATGTGAAACGTTCTGAAAATTCATGACTACTGTGGCTCTTTGGGGTATCTCTACTTCATGAGCAGCTATAGTCCTGTTGAAGGGCATGTTAATAAGACACTAAAATATTTTCTGCACTGTAAGTAGAAAATTGGGACATGATAGATCTAATTGAAATCCACACAGTGCATTAAAGAAGTGGTTATTGATATATTCCATAGGAATTCCTGTTATAAAAAGACAATTATGAAAACCTGTGACCAGAGACGCTCACTGAGAGAATAAAGCATAAGGGGTAAAATAATCTTGACATACACACCAAATACTGTCAAAAGGCAGATCTCTGTCAATGTGTGTTTTGTACTACGAAACAAAACCAGGCTTGTTTCTCAGGTACATACAAAGAACAGGTGGCAGTTCCTTTCAGGAGCAAGCTTACAAGATGCAATCTTGAGACTAAAATTAGACACACTGGTCTGCAATTTAAAAAATTATATTACAGTAACAACTTAATACAAATACAAGAGCTATAAAAGGTGAAACAGTTCAGGGAAGATATATTTTAATACGGTGGAATAAAATATTTTAATAACTCATTAACCTATTAAAAAAATAGCACAGAGAAAAAATCCAGTCTGAGGCAAAGGCAGAAGTATTACTGAAAGGAATGTGGAAGTTAAATATGGAAGTAAGAATACAGAAGTTACAACATCTGAGCTGGAATTAAAACTGGAAAAGCTTAGCATCAGTATACTGGATGTACAGTGCTGCTTCTATTTCATAACCAACTAGGAACTGATTTTTTAATGGATTTCCTTTGTTATGAAACAGTAAGTGATGGGTTGAGTTCTCTGGAATACATGAAAAATATGAAAAATAAGTATGTTAACAGAAAGATAAAGACAAAAATGGACCAGCTGTTATTTCAAGTAGATAGAAAAGAGAAGCATAGATGTTGAGTTACAAAACTTATTGGAATGGCCTTAAAACAAAGCAGCAAGATAAAAAGCCATGAACATTATAGGAAGAGAGAATAAATAATTAATATTTATTGCATTTTGGTGCATTACATTTTTAAATGTATTTTTTAAAGACCAGACTAACACAAATCCTCCCTATTAAGGCTAATCCCTCTATTAGTAATGAAGAAATGAAGCTGTAGAGATAATGTATGGCTTGCCTAAATCAGCATAGCATCTTGGAAACAGATACGGAATATTTTTTTCCATTTTCAGTGGACCATGCTTCTCTTCAATTTCCTCAAAAATCAGGCCTCGTATCTAACGTTCAGGCACAAAATTTGGCACAGCTGCTTTTGTCCCAGTATACTGCTCATTCAGGCTATGATTTCACCAGATCTGACATCCTAATCACAGTTAGGTTTTTTAAGTTATTATGTTGGAGAAACAGAAATATTCTCCTGCATGTTTATTTTTCTCCCTTTACATGTAATGTCAGTGTGATGAATCGCACTGTTCTTTTTACAGTGTTGAATTGTGTTTACAGAGTGCTCTGTCCCAGATGCTGACCTCAATGGCACAATTTCAGCACTCTGCTTTGAAGTAAAATAGCTTTTAATTGAAAAAGAGGGGAATTATTATAACTATAAAAACATAGACAACTACTTGGGCCTCACCTTTTTCACTTTTTTTTTATATATAAAACAGGAATTACTTTTAGCAATTTAGACACTGGAAAGAGAAAATCACTGACAAAGTGTCATTCAGTCTGCTGTCATCTAGATCTCTGATCATAGAGAGATTCTGGATTGACCAGCATCTAACGTAAAGAGAAATAAGGGGCAAGGTTCATAGCATAAAGTTTTACAACACCTAGTGGAGATGTAAAAGAACAAACTTCCAAGCAGGTAAGATAAGAAACAGGAAAATTAACCTAAAATGCTTTGAACATAGTTGTTCTATTTGTAATGTGATTATGTTATTGAGCCAGAGCACTTAAAAGGAAGAAATAGTTAGTCCCTATGGAATAGAGGGAATAAGTCACTAGCACATAGATACCAGGAAGGGACAACATGAAAAATTATAGTAATCCATAAAAAAACTTCTTCTATCAAGTCTGTGATTTTTAATATGTTGCAGAATTAATAATTTCATTTTCCAGACTCAGTTTTTGAAGTATTTGGTATATCTCACTTAAAGATCAGGATTGACATGTCAGGAGTAAAATTACAATTTTCTGAAAAATATTCTCCTATATTTTAATAAAAAAATTTCATGAGATATCTTCATGAAGTATTTGATGCTACTGATGGAGTACGTCACAGTATGGAATAAAAATTCGATAATAACTGCCATTATGAATGGTTCTCCACAGACAATCATTTGCCATCTGATCTGGGAACTGCAAAATAGAATAGGATTATTAACAAGGAAAAGGATGAAAGAATTTTTTATATTACTAATGGGAAAAAAAATGACAAAGAGTTGATTAGCTGTTTCATATTTTCTCTCATATATTTGTTAAAAATAATTCAACAAATTTTCTTTTAAAAATGATCTTTAAAAGCATTAAAATTCACCGTTTTCTGTAGATTTCTGTATGTTATTTTCTCTTGTACAGAATATTTTGTATATCAAGTGGGTTTTTTTCTTAATTTTAATGTTATGTTTGGGACTGCTCAAACAACATTACTAAATGAAATGTAAGATTTTTTGCTTTTCACTCAATACAGTTCAATGCTATTAATTTTTAATCTAAAACAAGGACACTTGTAAGTTCCATCTACCTCATTCTATATAGCTGTTTTCTGGATTATTTTTTCTTCTGTTTTGTAGCTCAGTTAATTTACTTCAGTTGCTTTTCCATCCAAGACTGGTGTTATTTGCAGAATGTGAACTTTAGTCTCTGTTAACGAAACAAGGTCACATTCAAACTCTTTTCTTAAAAGACACAAGGCTTGATGGTGTTTGCAACTCTGGTCTTTTATACTTTTTGATCTCTTTGCTCCATATTTGCTGTGTTTCTAAGTAGCTATAGTATTAGAAGGAAGTTATAATATTTCTTCAGTTGTAGGTCTCTGTGTTCTTGTACTTGTAAAGTTCACCTTATGGTTCTCAGCAGAGGCGATGTCAAAATTTTAGTCAACTGGTGTATAATTTTGGTTGGAATACTTTCAAAAATCACTTAAGCTGCAATTATACTGCAAGCTTCAGCATAGGATAAAGATTTCAGAGGTATTTTAAGAGGTATAGGTCAGTTAATGTATACAATCTAACATCAGCAGCATGAAGTTCAAATAATTAGATAACTCATTTAAAACTAGTCCTAGCATTTATATATTATTTTGCTGTGCATACTTAGCCAGTTTCTTAAGCAGTTCAGTATGTCACTTTCTTGTGTCATTTGGATACAACAGGAAATGAAACTTTTTGTTTTCCAGTTAAAGTACTCTCACATTTGTAGTCTTTGAAGCAACTTATAGCTATCCATCCTTCAGTACCATACTAAGCTGTGTGGAAAAAAGACACATGAGAAGAGGCAGTGGAAGCTGATTTGGTTCAGGTTGGAGAAGACAGTTGAGGCAGGATATAATGTCTTTCTTCAGTTTCCTGAAATGTGATTACAGAGAAGAAAATCTTCATTCTTACAGATTTTCAAAGTTCGACAGGACAAGACCCTTTGCAACCAGATCTTTCACCAATGTGTTGGTCCAGATGACCTCCAGAGAAGGTCCTTACTAAACCAAATTATTCTGTTTTGATATTTATTCTATGATTTAATTCTTGCTGCTCCCCAGTACCAAAGTATTGAGTTAACTTCAGTGAATCCTTAAATGAAAAGAAGGATGCAAAAAATATATGTGCATATAACCCTAAACGGTAGAGGAGATATTTAAAAGCCTGATGCTAACATGAACTTCCCAATAAAGATGATTTTTGCATTTACTCATGAAAGATAACAGACTTTCTATTGCCTCAACAGTGCAAAGTCTTGGGAATTGACTGGATTTGTCTTGAGTTAGGATTTTTTGTTTGTTTGTTTAACTGGCGTAACGATGGCCTAGTAACAGGAAACTGTTATTTAAATTAGTTTAAGTTAAACTTTAGTTAAATCGATAGGAAGCAGCTATGTTTGGTTAATTGAATTGCCTATGACTTTAAGAATAAATTGTGGAATGTAATAATGCAAATGTAAAATTATACCAGAGATTGCAGAATGTAAATAGAAATTGTGGTGGTGTCGTAGTTCAGGCTCAGTGCATAACCAAGCAACATGATGCACCAAAAAGGGGCTAGTCAAAATAAGGACTGGGAGGGCTTCTCACCACTTAAAAGGTCATAGGCAAAAGAAAGACTCATCATAGGGAGAAAAGAAAAAAAAGACTATTTTAATTTGTTACCAACAACATCAGAGTAGAACAATGAGAGATACAACCAAATCTTAAAGTCAAAACACCTTCCCTCCCATCCCTCCCTTCTTCCCGGGCTCAGCTTCTGTTCCCAGTTTCTTCACCTCCCCGCTTTTGCCTAGGGGCGCAGGGGTGATCGGAGTGGGGGTTGCAGTCAGTTCAAGACATGTTATCTCTGCCGCTCCTCTTGCTGGCGGGTAGGGGAGGACTCCTCCCAGTCTTTCTCTTTGCTTCCACATGGCACCCTTCCCACAGGAGAAAAAAACTCCACAGAAGTCCAATATGTGTCTGCCCACAGCTGCAGTTTCCCACATGCACAAAACAGCTTCAGTCCAAGTCCACAAAGCTCCAATCTGTCTCCGCCTGTGGTAACAGTCCTTGCACACACGAACTGTTCCAGCACACACTGCCCGGAGTCACGGCTTCTTCAGGGGCAGCCACCTGCCTCAGCCAGTGAGCTTCTACGGGCTGCAGGCGGGTCGACATGGCACATGGGTTGCAGGGGGAACCTCGATTCTGCGCCCTCCTCCTCCCCCCTCTCCTTTCCTTTCTTCAACTGTTTTTTAAAGTTGTTTTCCTCAGGTCCCACTCCCTTCTCCACTGCAGTCCCCTTCTGATGGTTCTGAAGAGTTCCTGGCTCTCTCTTTTTTTCATGATGGAGCTGCAGCGGGGCTTAAGCTTAAGTTGGGGTCGGGCCAGCCCAGCCCAGCCAGACAAGGGGTCGCGTCACCCACACCTGGGGTCGCACTGGTTGGGGCCGGTGCCAGAGGTACTCTGCACCCCGCCTTAAACACATGAATTCACAGGGGTGCGGATTGGCTTGTCCCTGGTCAGAGGGGGGTCTGACATTGGAGGGGGGGGGCTTTTCAGGTAGCTTCTTACAGGGATATGTCCATAGCCCTCCCCCACTACCAAAAACAAAACCAAAAATACCTCACAGAAAACCCAATACAAGTGGTCACTCATCGCTAAAGGAGTGTGACCTTATATTGTTCAGTTAAAGCAGTTACAGAGATATGTTGCAGCATGGGCAAAAAAGAGGAGGAATTGGAAGCTACAGGAAATCTGAACAGTTCTTCCCCAGATTTTTATAGGCAAAAAAATTTGTTGTTTTTAAATTTCATTCCATGTCTCTTTGCTCCTGTATTCCGAATTTCTATACATTTCCTTTCTGATAAGTGTTATTTAAGTGCAGGATATTTCATTATTTTATGTTTAAAATGCATTATCATCTCTGCAACAAGATCTTTATCAGTACTTCTGAATAAACATTATTCGTATTTGTCCTCAAGAGGCCCGAATACTTTTAAGATTTCAAAGTGTGGGGGTTTTCTCTTCTAAGGTGGCTACTCGATTCTTTCTAGTATAAATTTTTGTCTTTGTTTAAATATTATAGTGGATTTAGTACTCTTTGCTTTTTAGAAATAAGAATAAGTCATTTATTTTAAAATAGTAAATTATTCAGGTATGTAATTATAAGTGACTTTAACTACTATATTGCTCACAGAAATATGTTTGCTTGATGACATGAATTGGTTCTATATTTTTATACTGTTAATATATCATTGAATACATCCAATGATAACTTTTATAAACCTAATTGTGTATATAAAGTACAATTCTTCTCTAAGTTAAATGATTTGTAATACTTTTTTTAAATATGAAAAATAATATCAGTAAAATATGTATTTGCAATGGAACTTATTACTTAAAAGCAATTATTTTAATTGTTATGTTGTGCCTGCTTCAGTTATGAGGTTAAGTCTCCTGAGAAAAATAAAGGGCAAATCCAATTTAGCATACATATAATTTCTTCTCAAACCAGCAGATGTGTCATTCAACTCAACATCTGCTTGGCTTTTACTTCTAGTGATAGCTCATGTATGTGAATTTATAATTTATATGAAATGATCAAACAGCAGGTTGAAAATTTCTCAAAAACTAAAGATTCACCTCTAAGAAATATTATGAAGCCTGCTTGGTTTTTTAAACAAAATCTAAATAATTATTGGAGGTAGAAAAAAAGGTTGTATTTGGGCATTGGGTAAACAGAGTAAAATGTTTCATGGAGTTCTATTAATAAAGATGCACGAAACAGGGACTTGAGAGTTTGCTTTAAATGTCAACTATACTATCTGGGTCTATCATGATGAAGGCAGAACTTCAACATCAAATACATAAAATGCATAAAATTAATACAGGAAGCTGTAAGTCCATGACAGCTCTATCTAAAATAATGTGTGAATGCACTTGCATAAATTCAACCACAATTACATTGAGTGTTTCTAATATTTATATTGTTATTTACGAGTAAGTGTATCTATCTGACATTGTATCAACATCATGCAGTTTCTGCTCCAATAGACATAGATAGCATGAACCAAATGTATAACTAGCATATGAAATTCATACATATGAATTCAATAAAAATCTTTTAAGGTATTTTTACATGAAATTTAGTGTCACAGTTTAAGCCCAGTCAGCAACTGAGCATCACGAGGCCACTCACTTCTCCCCAGCCCCAACATGGGATGGGGAGAAGAAAAATACAAGAAAGAATTCATGGGCCGAGAAAAAATACAGGGAAGGTTCAATCACCACTTACGGTCACGGTCGAAAGCCAGACTCATCTTGGGGAGAAAAACAAACAATTTAATTTGTTACCAGTATTATCAGAAGAGAATAGTGAGAAATCCAACCAGATCTTAAAGTCAACACCTTTCCCCACCTCTCCCTTTTTCCTGGGCTCAGCTTTGTACCTACTCCCTTTACCTTCCCCCACAGGATGGGAATGGGGGGGATGGGAATGAGAATGGGGGTTGCAGTCAGTTCATCCCGTGCAGTCTCTGTCACTCCTTCCTCTTCAGGAGTATGGAAGACTCTTCCCACTTTTCCTCTGCTTCCATGTGGCACATCTCCCACAGGAGGAACTCCTCCATGAATTCCTCCCTGGGTCTGCCCACGGCTGCAGTTTTCCTCACAAACTGCTCTGGTGTAGGCTTCCCTTCTGCATGGCGCAGTCCTTCCCTCAGACTGCTCCAGCACACACTGCCCATGGTATCACGGCCTCTTCAGTGTCAGCCACCTTCTCATGTGGATCTCCACTCCACCATTGAATCTCCATGGGCTGCAGGCTGGTTCACCTGCACTCTCACCATGGGTTGCAGGAGGAACCTTTGCTCCAGCATACCTCCTCCTCCCTCCTCTCTTCATTTCATCAACCTTGGTGTCTGCACATTTGTTCTCCTCACATCCCACTCTTTTTTCTGCTGCAGGTTTGTTCTGCTGGTTCCTGAAGAGTTCCTTGCTCTCCTGGGCTGGAGCTGCAGCAAGGCTTGAGCTTGAGTTGGAGCTGACATGGCCCAGCTGAGCATGGTCCTCACCACCTGCACTGGAGTCACGCTGGTTGGGACTGGTGCAAGATAAGGCAGGCTATCTGCTACACTCCTCTTAAATACGTCAATTCACAGAGGTGCTGACTGGCTTGGCCTCAGTCAGAAAAATGGTCCAAAATTGGAGTAAGAGGAGCTTCTTCCAGCTTCTTATAGGAGATATGTCCATAGCCCTCCCCTGCTACCAAAAAACCCAAAACCACTCACAGAAAACCCAATACTGTTAGGGAGCAAGGAAGAGACCCATCTAACTGCCTTTTTGTCATGCAAATCAATTGAAATATTTGCCTAGCTCCAAATAAGTGAAGTTCATAACATCTAACTTTTCAGGAGGAAGATCTCAATTTGAAATTCAAATTCTAGTCAGAATCAGTATTTATCTCAACTTTTTGAGCCACTAAGATTCCAAGCCTGCAGTTCTCTCAAATTAGCTATTTTAAATGGGTGAAAAATAAGTCACTTTTTGACCTGGTTCGGGTTCCAAAAAGGACTGCCGTGGTTTAATCCAGCATGCAACTAAAACGCACACTGTTAGTTTGCTTGCCCACCTCCCTGCCCAGTGGGATGGGGGAGAGAATATGAGATTAAAAGTAAAGAATTTATCAGTGATATAAAGATTATTTAATAATTAAAGCAACCCAAACTTGAATAACAATAATGCCAATTAGTTGTAACAAAAATAGGAACAATGATAATAAAACAATCAAAGTTATACTCAGCTCACAACCAGCACTCACTGGCCATATGCCAACGAAGATGCAACAAGGGAGAGGCAAGCCTCAGGAAACAAAACAGGCTGCTGTCATGAAGTAGAAGGGAAGGGATCAAGAAAGAAGGAGTGAAGAAGAAGGAGAAAGGGTCATCCCTTGCAAGCTCCCCAATTTATAGTGTGTGTGATGTTTATGGGATAGAATACATCTTTATTGATCAGCTCAGATCATACCTGGATAATCTGTCCTGGATTGCCTATCCCAGAGGCTTTCACTTCCCCACCCACCACCTCCTTTTCTCTTGTGCAAAGAGAAAGAAAAAACAAAACTAAACAAAACAAAAAAAATCCAAAACCTATGAACCAAAAGTGCAGGCTAAACCTTTGAAAAACATAAATATTGGCCTATGAGAACAAAAATAATAAAAACTTATCAGTTTGTGTTCATTAAAGCAAAGACTGCAGCTTTCTCAGAAATCCATTTCTGGCTGAAGCTTTCAAAGGGAATTCTATAATTCAACTCCAGGAAAACCAGGACATGGTGAAATTTAGGGAGCAAGGAAGAGACACAGCTGACTGCCTTTTTGTCCCATGAATCAATTAAAACATTTGTCTTGCTCCAAATACGTGAAGTTCATAACATCTACTTTTTCAGGAGCAAGTTCTCAAGTTGAGATTCAAATTCCTTATTTGATAATCTAAAACCGAGATACCTATGATGGAACTTGTTACCTCAGTCATCTCTTCTAGTCACTGGAGAGGATTAGGGACCTCCAGAGGAAAATTCTTCTCATATCTTGTTTGGATGTTTAAAATTAGTCAGATGAAGCACGTTCTGAAGACGACTCTTCTTATTGACTCTGAAAAGTAGCCCAAAATAAACAGCTTACATACTTATTTTTCTAACCTCTAGAGTACTATTTCATGTATCTACATGTCTGCTTGCAGTTACATGAAGAACTATCTGAAACTTGACAGTGACTAGACACTCAGCATTCACAGCTAAGCTGCTATAGATTTTACAAACATTGTCCTGTAATGTGCTTAGGTTTTTAGGTCATCTTAGACTAGCAAAATTCCAAGGCAAAATGGTTTGGTAATGACCCTTAGTTTTGTTTTAAAAAGGCAGACATTTGATTAAAGAGCAAGGACCTAATCTAGGCTACATAAAACTAATTCTTGAATATTTTTTCCATTATGGTGTCCACTTCAAGAAAAATGTTGACATATTATAGGAAGTTAAAAGGATGTATACAAAATGTTTCAGAAGCTTGAAAATAAGTTTTATAATGAGTGTGTTAAAAATTTCACTGCTTAGTGAAAAGGTAAGAAGGTGACTTGATTGCTAAGTATCAGTACTTAAATATGAATAAAATATGTTTCTGCATTGAGAATAGTTACTCAATTACCTGCCACTGGTTACTCTGCTCTTTGTTACTGTGGCACTCAAGATTTGTGAGTGATGAACACTTGGATCATTTTTATGCTCATGGCAGAATCTCAGGTGTTGAGAAGTGAAATAGCCTAGATTAAATTGTAATGAAATAGTGTGATTGCCCTTAGTAGGCTATGATACGAAGGTCCAATTAGTCAATTAGTTTCTTCAAGTTTCTTTTATTTTAGAATTCCTGTACAGGTTTATGGTCAATAAATGCCATATCTTCCATTTTATTGCCTACTGCTCCAATGTGCTGTTTATCAGACCTATATTTTTAAAGCAAGTAATTTACGTTATGGTCATGATTCAAATGCAATACCAACAATATATGCAAAACATGTGGTCTAATTAATAAATATGTAATTTCTATGATTTCTTATACTTTTGCTCTGGAGTCATATATCATTCTTCAAAACTACAGCAGTGTATAGCATGTTGAGTTGTTTCATTGACTTCCAAATTACATTTATACAGAAAAAGGGGATTAAAAGCTTATACATCTCATTCTGAGGAACAATTTTGATCTCAGATATGTACACATCAGTCTCTAATAGATACAATGAGGGTATATTTTAAAATAAAGTATGAAGAAGGGAGCATAAGTGTGTAACTATTGAAGAAATACCTCTAAAACTGTTAAGAATCCACTGTTGTTAAAGAAAACAAACCAAAAACAACAAACAAACAAACAAAAAACCTCCAGATATCAAACCTCACTAATTAATGTTTTTAAAACTAAGCTTCTGGGTGTTTTGTGCTTGTACTTTTAGCAATCCTAGTATTAAAATATCTTAAATGTGAAGCCAATACCAAAATGAGAAAACAGTGAGGCAGATTCTCAGCTAGAATCAGTTACAGAAGTTCTGTTGAAGGTTATGTTAAACACAACTGCCCTCTCAGTACTTAAAACCAGGGATGTGGCTGGGAAGGGAAATGATTCAATGGCGACGCATATAGGTGAGCTGTTAAAATACTGATTATATTCTAGCACCATAAAATACTTAAGAGGATGATTACATTCTAAAGTGATGTTTTTTAGAAATTAAAATTTCTTTTTTTGAAAATTTTGCATTATTTTAGACAGAGAACTGTAAAATAAAATCTTATAAAATAATTGACTCTTTAAAAAAACCCCAACAATATGCAACATTTTTTTCATTGTATTTTAAAACACATGAATCACTTCGTAACAAAACAGGAGGTAAATGCCATTCCTGTTAAAACCATGAATTATTATTTTAAAACAGGACAGAATATTTTAGGAATAGTTTTCCAGCTGAAATTGGAAATAATCTCAGCCTGTTTGCACAGCAAAGTAAATTTGTTCCATTAATATTAGTATTCCTTTGAGTCTGGCCAACACCCTTCCAAAAGACTTCAAATGTCATGCCACAATTACTTTCATGACATTGTTGTGAAATGTCAAACATAATTTTCCTCATTTTGTAGGTGAAGAATGCAGAAACAAAGAGGATAAAATAATTGACTGAGATATACAGTAACTAACTTCTTTAAAAAATTACTGTTCAACAGTTATGGCCTTCAGGGATTTGCACAAAATTCCTAACTTTCAAGAAACTTTACAAAGAGAGATCAACGGAGCTATGCACACATTTAAAGTTAGAAATTAATTTCAATTAGTCTCTTACTTTCACCTAAACAACAGTATTAATGCTCAGCTGTGTTAGACTATGAAGTTACATAGAGCTGCTGAATTTCAATCCCAGAAAAATTTATTTTTCTGTTAAAATTTGTGACAGGTATTTAACACTTTCTTTATATCTGCATATGCTTTTGAAGACTTCACCTTACATGCTTAAAAATATCAGGTACGTAATTCTCCCCCATTCTACCTGTCTGTGTTCACAATGGAAACCAGAATTACTCTTTATTATTTATGCTAAGAGTCACTAACTTCACAGAGGTTTCCTAGAAATCCAAACAGATGCGGTATGTTTGGGATTTTTAAGCATCAATGTTTCTCAGGTATGTGGAACAGCTAGGAATTTAAATCTTATTGAACACGCCTGTTGCAATTATTTTTTTTTTTACATTTGCACAGTTCGATTTGATGTAGATAGATGATGACTTAGTTGATTGGGTATGGAGTGAAAGGAGGCTAAATAATGTGTGGCTTTGTATTGCAAAACTAACAATTGTATTGCTCACGTGGGACAATTCTAGTTGGAGGTGGTGGAAATCTTCAACTTTGGTGAACACGGAGTAAACCTATGTCTTAAAACTAAACCTGTGTTCTCAAAATGCACCTAGAAGAATTAGACTTCACACAAGGCACAGAAGACGTAACAGTACCACGCTCTTCTCAGTGATGTCCAGCTCTTCTCAGTGACATCCAATGACAGAACAAGAGGTAATGGGTGCAAGCTGGAGCATAGGAAGTTCCATGTGAATACAAGGAGAAAACTTCTTCTCAGTGAGGGTGACAGAGCACTGGACTAGGCTGCCCAGAGAGGTTGTGGAGTCTCCTTCTCTGGAGACATTCAAAACCCACCTGGATGCATTCCTGTGTGACCTAGTCTAGGTGATCCTGCTCTGACAGGGGGATTGGACTAGATGATCTTTTGAGGTCCCTTTCAACTCCTGACATTCTGTGAATCTGTGATTCTGTGATTCAATAAGTAGCCTGGAGATTAACCAGTTTACCAAGAAGTCCTGCCTTTGTTTTCTGCAGAAAAGCTTTAACTGTCTTGTCTCATGTCATCAGTATTAATCTAGATCAGATTAATCTAATTAATCTTAATCTACATGCCTTTTACTGGGGGAAGAGGTAGGGGGAAGAAGAGGGAAACAGTGTTGAATTATAATAATTAAATATAGTCTGCAAAAGGCATCAGAATTCCCATCTTTTTGAAAGGGTGGATTACAAATCCGTTCTCTGCTTTGGTGTTTCTTCTTTGGTAGCTTTGCTGAATCTTACTGCTCAATTTTCTAAATGGATAAGGAGCAGAAATGCTTAATTTAAAGCCATTATACAAACATCACTGCTGAAATCATGCAAAACAGATGCATGGAAGTCTAGCTTCTCTATTGAAGATTCAAGCTGTTCAGGAACAATGTGGTCGACATAGTACAGAATTACACCTGAGCTAATAAGAGGTCCAATCGCACAGACATATGGCTTCTAAATCAGATTTGTTGGCTGTCCATGCAGCTTAGCTTGCAGGTAATTATCCTGTATCTTTCTGTAGATATTCCTCAAGAGCTTTGTTACAAATGACGGGTAGAAAGTACCTGTAGCCCCTCAGAAAAGTGAAACAGAACATCAAAATGAGGAGCACTTTAGTATATATGTTAAAAAAAAATACAACCACAAAAACCCAACTCAAAATCCCTCAAACCCACCACAAACCAAAATAAACAAACAAAAAAAACCACTTAAAAACCTCAGTTCTCTACATTATACTTGCAACAATTCTTTCAATAATTTACATTAGAATTCCACAATTAAAATTTTAGGATTCTTACTGCCAGAAAGGATACAGGGAAAAAAAAAAAGCAGCAGAATTTCTTATGTCAAATACTTAGTATACATGTAAATATTTCCTTAACCCATGATATTTTAAATGCTGAAACAGACAAAAACATGCTCACAGAGATGGCTTCCAGGATGTTGATAGCCTAAATCACTGAACCAAAAAATGTTACTTCAGCTGGCATTAGCATTCTATAAGTTGGCATGCATCACTGAAGCAATACTCATTTCGTCACAGCTATCTATCTAGTTGCAATTTTATTATGCTATTACACAAAGGAACATATATTCACATAAACAGTGTGTGATTTTAATAATATGATAATAAAGCATGTCCTTTATACAAAAAATTATTCTATGAATGATCATAATACACCTCCAGGAATGCTTAGCATTTCTCTTCTTTCCCTTCTTTTAGTGTCTATTATTTGATTATCCTTAGGACCCAGTCCCATGAACTGACTTTAAAAGGTGAACAGCTCTTATGGAGTGCTGATGCTTTAGTTTCGACTTGGAAAGGGCTACCATTTGCAAGCACAAGTTGCATTTGATTTTAAATGCATGTGAAGTTATCTGAAATACATAGAACAGAAATAGTAAGATGAAATTAAAATTTGTGCTACAGGAACTTTTATCATGTTATGGTTGTGTAAGAGTGGCATAAGTTGCATTTCTTTTTATGGAATGTGGATAGGAAGAATAGTTTATTTGAAATAATTTTCCTGGATATCCAGTAAAATATGAAGACAGCAAGAAAAAACAACTAAAAGATAATTATTATATGATGGTTTTGTATGTTGAAATTGAAAGTGCTGTATTTCCTTAGTATATTTTGCTTCATTTTTGTAACTTAAACATGTAAAATGTAAAAGAAGATAAGATCATTTCTAGTGCTGCTGCTTTCTACAATTAATTTGCATTATATCCAAACAGAAAGTACCCTTGAGTCAAGAGGCAATCTAGGCAATTTCATTTTCTTCCTTGTTTTCTTTGCACACTTATTTCTTCCTTTATTCTAATTAGGTATGCAGGTGGTGTGATATAAATATCTAGTGAATAGTTAACTGTCAAAAAAGTAATGTATCTACTAATTTATTTGCAGAAAAAAAAGAATGTATAAGCTGCATACACTAAAGTCTGTATAACCTGTGCCCTGTATACAAAGAGATAAATATTGTGTCATTTTAAACCCTTTAAAACCAAACAAATTCATGATATATTTGGATTATGCCTTATAGTCATTTTGAAAAGAGATTTGCAGTTATGTAGAACTGATTTCAAAATGGCAGCCACAAACCTGAAACATTCCTTAAAATTCTTGTTAGAATCATTCAACTGAAACAAAAATAAAATGCCAGACTTCATAACAGGTAAAAAGGCTTTGGTAAGATTTGCATAATGCTTAACTTTAGAAAAAACAATTCAAGCTTAAGAAATTGAGAAGACATGATTATGCTGCAGGCTCTTGTGCTCAATAAAGAATATTTTTAAGGTAAGATAACTTCTGCAAGATAACACCTATTTTTAAAAACTGGGCATGAAATTACATATACAAAATACATAACTTGCAGACCTGTGTTTGAATTCCAATACAGTTTCTGTTACCAAAATAGCAGGAAATTTAAATTAAATGTGAATTTCTCCCTTAATGAAATTATGCCAGAATTTCTTCTATCTGTGTTTTTATTCTTATCCATTCTTCTGTTATTGTTCTTTAATTTACCTCAGGTTAATAGACTTTATATACAAGAATGCCTAATCTGGCTTGTGCAGACTATAGATATACAGTGCAGTGCAACATAGCTATACTTGAATTTATTTTCTCAACCTCAGAAGGAAGCCTAGCTGAAGCGGCAAAAACAGATCAGTTTGCTGGCATACTCTCCTGTCATACTGCGTGATTCAAAAGGACAAGTTTTAAAGTCTTTTAGAGTTTTGGGTACAGTACTACAGTTCACAGAACATTCTCATAAAATACCGGGTTTGAAGGGACCACAAGGATCATCTAGTCCAGATTCTTCTGCTTAGGATCAGTTAGTTTTCCTTAGAATTACAACATATGGATCCAGACAGAGAAATACAGGTATTTCTTTTTGTTTGGTTGGTTTTTTGTGGCTCTTCTCATGACTGCTTTTCTTTAATATTTGCTACTTTACATTCTGTTATATTTAACATTCAACATAGTACACCCCCCAACCTAAATTTCTTCTCTTTCATTCACTCAAACTATTGTGTAACACTAGAAGTGAAGTCAAAATGAAAAGGGTAGAGGAAAATATGGAAGAAAAGGTGCCAAATACTATGAACTCCAGCTAAGGAATCCAATGAAACTTAACATCTACATGCATAAGAGGCTGACTGAAGCATATTAAACCAGCCATTTTGTCTTTTCATGAAAGTATGTGGAATGATTTTAAAGGAAGAGAAGCAAAAAGTGGTTTTGTCACAATGTGAACCTACACAACATGCATGAAGTGGCATTAGCTTTAGTAGCCTGGAGTCAGTTTATAAAAAACAAGTCAGTTATCAGACTGTGTTACTAGATTTTGAGAAATACTGCACTTCTAGCAGATGTGAAGGCTTGGGAGGATATTGTTTTCATATAAAAACTCAAAATGAGAAAAATTTTGGAAGCATTTGTAATAACATGAGAGAGTGAGACAAGCTGTAATTTAGGAATTTGGAACTCATTAATGTGAAACAAATCTGAACTTAAAAGAAGCAAATAGAATTCATCAGGTTATGGAAAACAATGAGAGCAGATGAACAGCTTTAAGTACTAAAGAGGGGTTGGCTAAATATTACTCCTTTATGGAGTCTGTCTTTCTAAGCAGACTGAAAATATTAATAACTTTACACTAAAAATATTGTATACTTCAAAGAATTATAGAATGGTTTGGGTTGGAAGGGACCTTAAAAATCGTCTAGTCCAACCCCCCTGCAGTAAACAGGAACACCTCCCACTAGACCAAGTTGGTCAAAACCTCGTCCAACCTGGCCTTGAACAGGGGGCATCCACTACTTCCCTGGACAACCTGTGCCAGTGTCTTACCACCCTCAAAGGAAAAAATTTCTTCCTAATATCTAGTCTAAATCTACCCTCTTCCAGTTTAAAAAGATTCCCCTTCGTTCTGTTGTTGCCTGCCCTTGTAAAACGTCCCTCCTCAGGACTGCTGTAGGACCCCTTCAGGAACTGGAAGGCCACAATAAGGTCCCCCTGGAGAATACTCCAGGCTGAACAGCCCCAACTCTCTCAGCTGGTCCTTGTAGGGGAGGTGCTCCAGCCCTCTCATCATCTTTGTGGCCCTCCTCTGGACCCACTCCAACAGCTCCATGTCTTTCTTATACTGGGGACTCCAAAGCTGGACGCAGTACTCCAGGTGGGGTCTCACCAGAGCAGAATAGAGGGGCAGAATCACCTCCCTTGACCTGCTGGCCATACTTCTTTTGGTGCAGTCCAGAATCTGGTTGGCCTTCTGGGTTGCAAGAGCACATTGCCTACTCATGTTGAGTTTTCCATCAGTTGAAACCCCCAAGTCCTTCTTGAGACTGCTCTCGAGCCATTCTCTACCCAGCCTGTATTTGTGCTTGAGATTGCCCCTACTCAGGTGTAGGACCTTGCACTTGGCCTTGTTGAACATCATGAGGTTGGCATGGGCCCACCTCTCTAGCCTGTCCAGGTCCCTTTGGATGGCATCACTTCCTTCCAGGCTGTCAACTACACCACCCAGCTTGGAGTCATCCACAAACTTGCTGAGGGTGCGCTTGATTCCACTGTCCATGTCTCTGACAAAGTTGTTGAACAGTACCGGTCCCAGTACCGGTCACTGGGGAACAGCACTCATCACTAGTCTCCATTTGGACATTGAGCCATTGATCACAACTCTCTAAGTGTGACCATCCAGCCAATTCCTTATCCAGCAAGTGGTCCATCCATTAAATGCACATTTCTCCAGTTTCATGACCAGTATGTCGTGCAGGACAGTGTCAAACGCTTTGCACGGGTCCAGGTAGCATCAGTTGCTCAACTACAAAAAGCAGGCATACTTTTTTCACCTCCCAGAAATATTCAAGTTCTATATTCAGTGCAAGCTGTGGCCATTTATCCTGTGATACAATTATAATACATTATTTTGCTTGTTCAATATTTCCTTTGTATTACCTCAACAATGCTAACAAATACAACATTACCACAACTTCATCTTGCAAGTATCTTACAGTCTCTGGAGTCATCATAACCTTTATAACAGATAAAAGTCTGTTACCCAAAAACTGGATACCAACACACAAGTCAGAGCGATGTGTAAAACTTAATGATGTCATGAAAAAAATGCAGTCATGTTGCACGTTGACATATAATGCTTAGATATGCTTAGACCATTTAGCTTTGAAGCTGTTTCAGTGGTGAGTATATATGGGCAGTAAAAATTTCTTGAAAATATAAGCTTTCTAGAAGAATGAAGAAAAAAGGATATAAAATAAAACATACATCTAAAAATTAGAGAGAAAATAAAATTTCCAAAAAATCAGACAAATATCAGAAGGAGAAATCCTTTAGCATTTTTTTAAAGAAAGATTATATTTAGAATTCTAACATCTACAAATCACAGAACATGTTGCAAATAACTTTAAATTAAAAGAAGGTTTAAAAATAATGGAAAGACTAATTCAGATCTCTAATGCTGAAACAGATGGGAAAGCATCCTTTGAAACTAGGTTTGTCTCCTGCTGAAATGTTTGAGAAAGAATTAAAATTCAGATTGCTCGATTATACATCCAATACTGTTAAAATATAAAAAAGTGAAATAAAAAGGTAGTATGATAAGAACTGATAAATGCTACATAGAATTCAAGTAGCAACAATATGATGTTAGAAGGTGATATGAAAGAAAGACTTTGCTGCCACAGGACACCTTATTCTTGAGCACATAATGTCTCAGGACAGTTATCTCTATTCCCATGATTCTTGAACAAAAACAGACTTATGGGAAAGGAGAGGCAACACCTCCAGCTTAAGGCTTCTCAAAGGTGCCATGGACCTTGTTGTCATGCGTTGCATCTGTCATGTCTACAGCAAGAATTCTACATCATAGAGTCATTCTGTACATTAACAACAAGTCTGACACTTTGAATTTGTCATATGTGAACAGCTTGTCTAATCTATTTGGCTGAAAATTACTACAAACTGGCAGTGAGACCTGGGTCCAATGCCTTTATGCTTTCAGGTGCTTCAGCTTTTCTTTAGGAAAGGAGAGAAAAAGGTGGAGTCTCTGTCTCAAATTTCAAAGTAGCTTGTATTACACTGGAGCCACTAGGCCAGACAGAATCTGAAAGGCTGAATAGAGTAGAAAATGACTGAAAGAAGTGTAGACTAAAACCCCATGAGACTATCCTGAGAGCTCAGAAAGAGGGACATCAATTCAATAACCAGTTTAGAACTGGGGATGTATATGTTGTATTAATGTTTTAACTACTTCCTCCACGTCTCCACCACCTTTAAAGAAAAAAAAATATAGTTACTGATCCTCTAATTGTTTCAGGCTAAAAAAATATAATTATTGGAACCTTAGTCAATTGTATTGGAGGCTGCTTTTTGGTCATTAGTATTAGTAAAGAATAAGTCTAAATGAGGGTAATACATATCTCTTTTTTACAAGCTACTTAGTGCAATGACTGACACATTTAAAAGTCAGCGTGGGTTTTTTTATTATTATTATTATCAAAAATTCTCTATAGTTTTAAGTTCAAAGAGCTCTCATTATTTGTCATTTAAGAAAAACATTTCCTTAATTCTCCAGGTAAGTTCTCAGTCCTATTGATCCAGGTGATCTTCCCTTTCAGCCTCTTGGGAATAGAAATACATGTTCCAATATGAGACTTTGTGTTCTCATCTGCTCTTGCCCTTACGGGAAAATAGGAATCCCAACAGAATTGTAAAAACAGTTACTTTTTTCCCTTCAAATCCCTCGTTCAGTCTTATGTTTGCTGTGCTACCAAGAGAATGCCCTGTGGCACAATTTCTTACAGCATATTTATATGTACAAATGCATATATTCTCCTTTGTGTTTATGAGGCATCATCTCCCCAGGTAAGCTTAATTTCCCCCATGCTTTCAGTGGTCTTAGAAGAAACAACCACTAGCTTTCCCTAAGAGAAAAAAAGGGAGGCTACTGAAAATAATGCAATGCTTTTCAGTAATACTTATTACCACAAAGCAATACAATGCCTGCAAGTTGCAGGCAATGCACTGTCTTGCAACTGTGACATGAATGATGCAAAAACAGCTAGTTTCACCTGAGGAAAACATCCCTTTACTTTTCTTTACTTAAATTGTATAACATTTGATTGGTCGTGTATATTCATACATATCTTGATAAGGCTTTTCTCCTGTGTTAAGAAATTTCAAATATTATAACCTGAAGTAAAAAACATCCCTTAATCTATGGGGATGTCACTCTAAAATGCAATTTTTTTAAAAAAAAACCTTTTTACAATCAAACAAGAAGCTTACTAAGTTACAATACTTTACTGAGAATAATTATTTGGAAGCATTGTTACAGAACATGACAATGGCAGTAAGCTACTTCAGGTACTTCATTAAAGGCTGAAGTTAGATTGCTTCGCATTCTCCTGAGCTAAGGACATTCACTCGAAGAAACAGCACAACAGACTTAACTTGGTAAATTGTTAAGACTTTTGTCAAATAATGACAGAGCTATTTGACCACCATGTTGGTGGCTAATAGTCTAATTATCAGCACAGACTGAGGGGTTTTGGTTTTATAGTTGCGTTCACAAGTGTTACTGTAAAATATACATCCCTCGGAGATTCACATGTCCATCTGCCTTGGCAAAACAATGTCAGAGGCAGGAGACTTTCATACAATAATGCTTATGGCTTTTCTAAGTAAATCAAATAATATATATTTTTTAAAGAAAATTTGAAAATATTTTTTAGAAGTAAACTGAAAATTACGTTCTGAATAAATCTCTTCACGTCATATAATGCAGCTGATATAGTGAAATAAAGGGTAACACACAGAAAAATTCCTGGAAGATTTATAAAATGCAGGTTTGCTAAACAATTTAAATCAGCTCCAATACTCTCTACCTTCAAAAGCCTCCATCACTGTTTAGTAAACTCCAAAGTCCAAGACCTACCTTTTTTATAGTCAGACATATAACTTTAGTTATAAAAAAAAGACAGTAAGTACTATTTCTATTTATTGAAATCTATAGCTTTTACTGACATAAATATCTCTACAATAACTTCACAAACACAGATCTTCAAACTCTTATGTAGGAGTCAAGCATACAAATAAATGAAGTCATTTTGCTTCTCCATTCCAGAGAAAAGACATCAAAATCTACAGGGAACGCTACATAATTCCTTTGGGTCCCATATGGAACAGAATCCATACCCGGAGTATTTTCAAAGAATGAGATCATCCTGATTTATGGATCCTTGTCTTATTTGGAGTAAAGCAAATCATGTGTGTAAGGGTTGGCTGCTCTACCTGGATTCATATAATGGGTATGGTAATTCATTGCAGTTCCAGTGACATGAGTTGTATAACTTGAAACTAAATGAAGAACTGACCCTAGACCCTAAAGCTAAATCCTATTATTTCATCACACAAATTTGTTGTTTCTTCTTTCTGTGTCTGTAAACTATATCTGACATAAAACCTAAGTGACAAAAAGCCAGACCCCTACTGCTGAATACAGAACATTCTATTAAGTCTTTCTGCATTCCCTGCAGCATGGACGCCAGGTCAGGATACCACTAAAACAGGCACTACACTGCAGATAGCTATCTTCAGATTAGGAAAGATGCAAAAGGAAAGCTTTCAGTTACACTTTTGTTTCATTCAATTTTTTAAATGCCAGGCAAAAATTCATTACTTAAGGCCTCCAGTCTTCTGAGTAACAGATCTGGAAGAGTAACGTTCTCAGAGTGTTTAAGTAGAGGGATGCCTGATATCTACAGATGGGTATAAGCTAAAAATTGCTTAGTCCTATCAAGATGATGAGAGCTCTTGGAACACACAAATGTAAGACTTTAGCTCTTTGTGAAACTTTGTAATTAAAGGAGTATGGTTTTAATGAATATTTATGTTTAAGAAGCAGCTGAGAGTGTTTGCATGATCACAATTTTAGACTAAGGTGTTCACATTGTATTAAAATCCCACTTAGATACTTTCATCCTTTTGATGGATGAGGGCCGAAACGTTTTTGAGTTAAATACCCTTTTATTTTTTTCTGTATTTCACAATCCTTAAAATAGCTACTGTCTCATTCTCATTAAGGATTTCTAATTCAGATAAATCAATTCGTCACGGTTCCATGAATCTGAATTTATATTTTTTAGTCCTGTGGTCGCAGAGCATCTTATATTTCTAATATTTTATACATAGATTTTTTAATTATTCAAGAAAAGTAATTGTTCCTCAAATTGGTTGGAAATTTATCCTAAAAAATATGTCTTTCTGATTATTCAGTTTTTACTGCTTTCTTTATCACACAGCTGAGAAATATTTTTAAAATTACACACATAATTTAACCTCTATTTTCTCTGCTGTAAGAGGTAGGCATAGGTCTTAATTTACAATGTTAAGATGTTAATTCTTCATTCTAATGCTATCAGTAAAAGCACAAGTTTGTGTTTGTATTGGATTTTGTGAGGGGTTTTGTTTTTTTCGTAGTGAGAGAGGGCTATGGAGATAGCCCTGTAAAAAGCTGATAGACGCTCCCCTGCCTCAAATTTTGGCCCCATCTCTGACCAAGGCCAAGCCAAATCGATGTATTTAACAGGGGCACAGCACACGGCTCATCTTCTATTGCCCTGGCTTTGACCAGCATGGGCCTTGGGTTGGCCTCAAACTCAAGCTCGAGCTCAAGCCCCTCTGCAGATCCAGCCCAAGAGAGCCGGCAACAATTCAAGAAGCAGCAGAAGACACCTGCAGGCGAAAAAGGAGTGGGATGCGAGGAGAACAACTGTGCAGACACCAAGGTGGATGAATGTTATGGTTTAAGGGTTACCAGCCTGAAAGGGAAGGACAGGTGGTGTCTGTAGGACCCTGGAGGGTCAGAGATCAGTACTGTTCTCTCCCCTTTCCGGCCACAGTCTATAAAAACCGAGGTTTTCGCTGGCTTTCCTGGGCTGCTTCCTGTCGCATCTCGGGACTGGGGGCCCAC
>NW_010187861.1:9588-17991 GCF_000695765.1 Mesitornis unicolor | reverse complement strand
TGTCCCTTATTAATTCCCTTTTCCTTTCCCCTGTTGTTTTCATTAAACTTGTTACAGTTTTAACTTCCAACTTTGTGCGGAGCAATTTTTTTTTACTATTATTATTATTATTATTATTGTCTCTCTATTCCTTTCTCTTAATCCTCCCCCTGGGAGGGGTAGGGGCAATAGAGAGAAAATCCTGCTTGCTCTCTCTCTCTGACCCTTAAACGGAGACAATGAAGAAAAGAGGAGAGGAGGGAGAAGGAGGTGCACTGGAGCAGAGGTTCCCCCTGCAACTCATGGTGAGAGAGCAGGTCAACCCACCTGCAGCCCATAGAGATTCAACAGTGAGGCAGAGATCCACATGGAAGGTGGCTGACCCTGAAGAGGCCGTGACTCCATGAGCAGTGTGTGCTGAAGAAGTTTGTGAGTAAGAGAACTGCAGCCATGTGCAAATCCACAGATGAGTTCATTGAGGACTTTCTCCTGTGGGAAGGGCACCATGTGGAAGCAGAGGAAGAGTGGGAGAAGTCCTTCCTACCTCTGAAAAGGAAGGAGCAGCATAGACTGCATGGGATGAAGTAACTACAATCCCCATTCCCGTCCCCCTGTGTCACTGGGGGGAGGGAGTTAAAGGAACTGAGACCAAAGAAGGAAGAGGTGAGGGAAGGTGTTGACTTTAAGATCTGGTTGTATCTCTTACTATTCTATTCTAATGATACTGGTAACAAAATAAATTGTTTGTTTTTCTCCCCAAGATGACTCTGTCTTTTGCCCATGACCATAAATTGCTCCCAATAACTTGTCCTTTATTTCAGTCCAGAAACTGTTATATTTTTCCTTATCCTCATCCCACCCATCGTGGTGCTCAGTTGCCCATTGAGTTTAAACAACAACATCTTTATATCTGTTATTCACTATATTGATGTTTCAATTTCTAGAAAATGTGATAAATTCTTCTCTTGAAGTATTTTGGTTGAATTATGTCACATTAAGATTATTGTCAAGCTTTATTGCATTCAGTTGGATCTTAGAATATTGCAAAACCATTCTTAACAGAGCTAATTTCTTCTCTTGCTATTTTTTTAAACATATTGCAGTTGTTTCTTGTTGACAGTCACAGCTTAATTTCAAACTATTCTCTGCAAATTCATGGATATAATTTTTAAATAATCATTGAGGAAAATATACAGACATTTGCAAATGCACTTTTATAGGAACTAGTGAGCAAGTATTACAAATCTGTTTTTTAATATAAATACTCCATTTCATTTTCCCAAATCAACCAAGTATGGATGCATTTTTGCCACTGAAAAGAAAGATATTTAGTAGAAATGTATATCTGTAATTTCACTAAGTACAGTGCTGTGGTTTAGCTAAAACAACCTAGGATTGAAAAATATTTTTTACTTGAAATCTGTAGACTTCCAGCTAGATTTTCAGAGAGAAATAAAGGCAAAAAGCCATCCTTTGTTTGTCTGCAAAAAGAGCTTCATGGTTAGAGAAATATCTGTGCACATCACAGAAGAGGAGAGCTGAAGGTCAAGAGGTTAATTCTACTTACTGCAACATATATTCTGCAACAGACTTGTAGCTGTGTGATCTGCAGAACTCTCACTTAATAGGAAAGGCTTGAAGAGAAAGCAAAACAAATTATTTTTAATGGTAGTTCAAACCTTAGTGTTTACTGATGGAAAGGAAGGCTAATACTAGGGGAAAAGAGTTGCTGTATTTTCATCTTGTTCTTTGTTGTCTTTAAGTTTGGAGAAGGACAGGAGAGTGTTTGAAAGCATTTTTTTCAAGAGACATTAAAGGAGAAATAATGATGGGGAGGATGAGCTTTAATCCTTTAAAAAGAAAACCATCTGCAAAAACCTACTAACCAAGGCAATGAACATACCACAAGGTGAAAAGCAATACAGTCCACGTACAAAGAGAACTGGAAATAACAAGTCTCCTACTATAAGCATCATTAATCTGAAAAAAAAAAATAAAAAAGTGTAGGCATGGGCCATTAAACATACTATAATCTATTCAGTGAGTTTACTGTGAGGGTCATTATGAATTTAGTGCTTATTAATGATTTATAATGCAATGGTAGCTAGAAGTCATTCCTAGGGTAAACACACCAATGTACCATGTTGCTTCTGCATACTGATTAAGTGAAAGACTCAATTCAGAGAACAATTTGCTAATATAAAAAGTCTAGAACACTTTTTTGGTAACTTTGCAAAAGATAGCTGTCAGATTGCTCTTTTCCGTTTCCAAATTAAGTAGATATACAAAACCTCATGCAGATCGCTTTTGTTCTTCATCATATTTCCTACGACTTGGGAAATGTCCAAGATAGTATTTAAATATTTCACACAATGAGTTGAATGCAAGATTCAGATCATGTGGCTATTACTGCAGTATATGGAACATTACTTTTCTTATACTTTTCACAGATTTAGATTAACAGAGCATATCAGCATTTGCACATCATGCTGAGAAGATGTTCAGAAGCTCCAGCAGGATCATCTAGCTGTGCGTATATGTGTTTCATATTATGCTTGACAGACACTTAAACAGAGAAGGCTGGGTAGACCTTCCATCATTGGAATGGATAGCCAAATTTCAGTATAACTGGGACAAATCCCTTTTTCCTTCTTCCTTTTCATTGTGGTGTGATTAGGTTGGCTTTTCTACTGATAGCCCAGCAAGCAGCTGTAGACTTTGCTTACATTTATTTTTTTGTAATTAATTTTCTTGTTTGCTTGGGTTCTTTTTTTGTCTTCTGTGGGGGTTTTTTTGTTGTTTTTGTTTGGTTTTGTTTTTGTTTTAATTGCTTGCTTGTTGTGTCAAATGCCTAAACTTAGCAGGGGAGCAGAAGCTTCAGGAATTATGGTAGCATCTTCAGGAATTATGGTAGATGTACTATGACAATTTATTTTCAAGTTTAAAATCTGACAGTCATGGTAGTACTCAACAGGAAGCAGACCCTTAGTTTCAGATAGAACGTCAACATACAGTCCTTAATGAGGAATTAGCAAGTAAAAAGTTTTATCACAGCTTTCCTTACATCATCATTAACTGAAGAAAGAGAAACAGAGATAAAAATGCCTGCACCACTGAGTCTCACCTTCTACTGCATTGCACCTTGTAGATACTCACACCTGTGCAAAGGCATCACAAAGAAGGGAGGATGCATTAGAGAAGAAAAGATTTCTATGAGGCACCAACAAATGGCTGGCTAGAAGTTAACACTTCCCTGAGCCATAATCTTCCCTCTCTTCTGAGCACACAGCATGATATATAAGTTCAGTACACTAACAATACACTAACATCTGAAAACAATTCTCTGTTCTCTTCTCATATTTAAAACTTTTATGCTTTCCTTATTTTTCTCAATAAACTTTCTTGTTTTCTGTGTGGAGGTCTGTTGCCCATTAGTATCTACTGTCTTACTCTTATTCTGTTGAACTTGGCAGATATGAGAAGACGATAGAGTTTACAACACTGGTCTCCAATAGAAGAGACGTTCTTCCACCTAGATTTATAATCAGGCTTTGGAGATCTTAATTTTTTTCAGTTTCAGTTAAGACTTTGCCAAGACAGAGCAGGACAATGTGATCTGAATATGTAACTGTAAAAAAGGCAATTTGATAAAGAGGACCTTATTTCCCCTTGTAGTACCTGCAATGGTAATACAACTGTATTGAGAAGCAAACCTACAAAAACTTATAAATGTCCCATTTCCCTTTTTACTATGTAGTTGTGGAAGGCAATGGTTTATTTGTACATCTCTGTTCTAGTATAGCATTCTGGTACAGAACCTACAAGATGGAAAACTGCCATCCTCAGAACCATCAGGAAGTTATACCTAGCCTCGTGAATAAAAATGGCTTAAATTAATGTCAGATGACAGCTGCATGTCCAGTTCAAAGACTGTACGAACCCAGTAAATTCATGACTCTCAGTGCCATTGTTATAAGGTTATCTGAAGTGCAGGCTGCCTGCAAATCCCATCTGTCTCCATAATAACTAACACTGAACTTTTCAAAAGCTTTGTCTGCACAGCATGTGAAGTTGCTGAGGATAGTGGTCGAAATAAGTCATTCTGTGCCTAGTCTGTTTACACTGTAGAGAGATTTTCACATAAACCTACAAGGAGACAGAATATGCCTGAGTTTTTCTTCCTGGAAGCCTCAGAGCTAGTATAATAAAGATATGTACATTTCTCTTCCTCAGTGCTTAGTTTTAGTGAATTTTTGTCATTTAGCAAATAGTAACAATGCCTAATTTTCCCATTCTAGGGATTTACTGTCAATATAAACATCTGAAATGATACAGAATTTATCTTTAGCTTTTTACACATGCTGCAAGAAAAAATTATTTTCTGACTGCTAAATGAACACACCTGCCATTAAAACATCCAGGAGAGTTAGAGGTATAAACTTGTATTTCTCTCATGTATTCATTTTTTAAAAAATCTGTGCAAGTATAAAATGCAATAGTTAGCCTCTTTCTAGCTTTCCTGATATATTTAGTGCCATACTAACCTACACATCACTGGCTTCTGTAAAAAAAAGGTCAGTTGGAAGCTAAATTACAAAATGCATTCTACCCAGTATTTTGCTAATTAAGGATCATATGGCCATCATCTTGATCTGTAATTTAAAAGACAATGGAGAACACTTTTGTCCTTTTCTCCTGAGAATATTCACTCAACCAGGTGATCATCAGATCTAATTGGAAGGAAGGATATGTCACAAAACATTGTTTAGAAAGAGTTAAAGGATTCCAGCAAGTCAGTGAAAATGCCATTGGCATTAATGACTATGACAGATTAAAGGCCTTTGGGCGCATGCTCATGTAAGATCAAACACCTTTTTTGTCTGACTGGTACTAGATCAACAAAATATCTGCCAACTATGGGGATCACAGAGGGGAATAATTTCTTTTTCTTTTCACTGTGTATTATTCAGTGCAATACAGTTTGAAAAATGCCAGTGACACCCCCTGTAATCATTTGTTTCTGAATTTATCCAGATCTCTGCTGAGAGGTGGATGACAGCACCTATTGCTTATTGTTTAACTTCTATTTCATTGTGCTGTGAAGAGATAACTGCATCCCCAGCTACACCTCCAGATTTTGTAACTGGTAGAGAGCTCAAAGCAGGTTTATTTATAAAAAAGAATGTTCAGAAAAAAATACTGTTTAATGAGTATGGTGACTTTTTCTCCTGATTCACTACTCTTCAAACAACTGGTCCAGAAACACAGACATACCGGGTTGTTTTTTTATTTCCCCTGCACCTGGAATAGCTATTTTTGAACTCACCAGTGAGGTTATTACCTTTTCTCAAGTGTCTTTCTGAGCAGTAATTGAAAATACCACTATTTGTAACCTTATACCAGAATAAGGAGCAGAGTACAGATATGATTTTCCTGAAAAAACCCCAAGCTGGCTGAACCATTTATCTTAAAAGATGATAATATGAACTTAGCAATTAGAAGTCTGTTTTCTTAGGTTGCTACAACTTCAGGTAATGAGTTTTGACTTATAGGAACCTGTTCCCTTTAAAGCAACTTGTAACAATGCTTGTATTTCATCTAACTCCTAAATCTTCTGCAATTCTAGATTCCTTTAGAGTGTGAATATTTCCTTATCAATCTATTTAAGATTGTTATGGCAGGATCCTGAGCTTGCTACAGCTTTTGACTAATTGGCTTTCCTCCTCTTTCAGGTAGACACAGTAAAACCTTTTTTTAGTCTCTATTAGAACACAAATTAAAATAAGAAAATTTTAAAACACGGAAGACTTATATCTGCCAGCACAGGCTCTATATAATTCAGTAAAACATTAAAAGATTATTTTCTTCTTACAGAAGCTTTCAGGGCTGTAGTCTATTATATTTCATTTGTTCTAAAGCTGTCAGTGGTTTCCTGGATTGAAATGAACACTGTGAAATCTCTTCTTGGTCTTTATGAAAAACTCAGATTGTGAATGTCTGAAGTTTGGATCTCATTCTGCTTCTCCACATCTTGTGTGTCTACTGATCTACCCAAATCTCACTCTTCTACAGAATGCAGGCCAGCACAGATATGTACTGCACCAAACAATATCCAGTCAATCCAAACAATTTAGTCATCAGTCCCTAGGGGAAATAACTTGTGCATTGTTTTACTGATCTCAGTAACTAATGATATCATATGAAAGAAACTTGCAGAGCAAACAAGTAGAATAGAGACCCACTAGAGGAATGTGACCAATTGGATAAAGAGATCTGTATTTTATGTGGCATGTGTTTGAAAACAGAAAAGTAGGAGGGAATACAGAACTCTTTGTTCTTTTATGTACTTAGACTAATAATCAGATTAGTAGTTCTTGGGTCCAGCGTTTCTTCTGAGGAAAAATGAGGGCAATTTATGGGACCAGGTTAAATAAAAATGGAATAAAGTGAAACAATCAAAATACACAGAAATACTAATTAACCATAGAATCATAGAATGGTTTGGGTTGGAAGAAACCTTTAAAGGTCATCTAGTTCAAATCTCCTGCAATGAGCAGGGACATCTTCAACTAGATGAGACTGCTCAGAGCCCCATCCAACCTGACCTTTAATGTCTCCAGGGATGGGGCATCTACCACCTCTCTGGGCAACCGGTGCCAGTGTTTCACCACTCTCACTGTAAAAAAATATTTTCCTTATATCTAGTCTTTGAAAATTTTACCACAGATGCAGCTGCAGTTATGGAGACTAATGGAAGAGTTTTGACCCTTCAGTAACAAATCCTGAAGTCATATTTCTGAAATAGCAGGAGTTTATGATGCATTTAATGCATTTCTGTTAGATCAAACAGAAGTTACACACTCAAGAATATAAAAAACATACTGTATTTAATCTTAAAAAAATATGAAGCCCTATGGAAAAGGTTTTTTTAAGCTGTTACAAAAATAAAATTTAAAAAAAAGTATTTGTTTCATTCAGGACAAAGATGCACCTTGCATTTTTAATGTATTAATTTCTTTTTAGTAAGACTTTAAGGTAGAACTTAGGCCATGCTTGGTGAAGAATTATATTAATGGGTTGTTTGTAATGAAGACAATGAAGAATATTGAGTGACATATCAAATGCATGTTAGAATTTTATTAATACGAGAAAAATAATTTGCTACAATGGTCAAGAAAATGAAAACAGAAGTTGTAATGTTACTAATCCTGAAAATAGAGCTGTAGTGAAAGGAGAACAGCTAAAAGAGCTTGACCTATATTTCCTGTTGCTCTTGTGAATATACTGGCAGTGGCAGCCACTGATTTCATAGAAACCAACAGTGCATCTCTGTGCCAGAAATACAATACCTGAATTAAAACACATTCCAAAGTAAATCAAACTATTATTGTGTTATTCTTATTCTAGAAATTGGCTATCATGGTAAGATTCTGTGTGACTGTTCTGAGAAGGCTTAACACAATATTCAGTCCTAAAAAACTGAGTAATATTTCTAATGATACATGTAAACATTCATGTGCATGGATACTACTGTGCTTCTACTTCATGTAGCTTCAAATTCTGTCAGTTTTCTCTTGACAATGATAATGCTATACTGCACCTTTTGTAGTTTAGTAAAATGTGAGAAAATATACACTGAAAAATTTTAACATTGTATCATGAGGCTATTACAAATGAAGTACAACAAGGAGTCCATAGTAAACTATTGTTTAAGTTCATGCCTGGTACCATATTTTATAACAAATTTATACAAATTTTTCTGGTTTAAACCTTGTGAGAAAATGCCTTCTCTTGGATAACATAAATCCACTTATTTAAATTCTGGAACTTGACACAAAGTCAAATATTTTTCCGAGATGTGTGTGTTTTTCATTCATCATTACTATTTATGTTTAAAATTGAGGTAAATCAGTGCTAATTGGTATAAAATTTGGTAATTGTTTTTAGGGTGAAATATTACAAAGCAATTTTTTAGCATTATTTATTATTTATTCCTTTGAGTCATTTGTTAATTTAATAAAAGTGAATATAAAGTATTAAAATATCAGCAAAAAGCACCCTTTCTCACGAATATTAGACTGTTTTTCTGTATATACTATTCTGCAAAGTCTCTCACACTCTTACTTTCAGGGTTTATTTTCTGTTTTCTAGCTATGTCTGGATATGGTACCTAGAGGGGTCATCCACACAAGCACAGAACTGCAAATATGATAATTATCTTCCTTGTTTTCCTTCTGCTATGGTTTTCACAAAGAATAACTGAACACGTTCTACACGTACACTGATAAATGCCTAACTTAAATGGCAGAACTCAGAACGCCAGAGCATACACACCGTTATGCACCTTAGCAGAAAAGTAAAGACAAAATCTTTCCTGCAGCTGTCATTATTCAGCCCAGTAACTGAAGTCAAACTATGGAAAGA
>NW_010187861.1:0-9557 GCF_000695765.1 Mesitornis unicolor | reverse complement strand
TGTTAGTGCTACTTAATGTCACTTTGCAGTCCACTGCCCTCTTCTTGTTTCTAGGGAGGCATGCAAGTAAGATATTCTGGAGATGAGTGCATAAGTGGACCTATTGGAAGTATGAAGAAAGTGACTGGTGGCATCACAGGATGAAGCTTATCTGAAAAGACTGCAAGTAAGTGAAACCTTCACCACATCTTCTTGATCTGAAAACAGAGCTATACATTAATTTTGTTAATTATTAATTTGTTAATAATTCTTTCCAAACTCACACTAATATACCATATCTTGGACAAAAGACCAGAACATGTTAGAAAATCTTTTAGTAATCAGAGATTGGCCAAAGATATAGACACACAGCTACATGTTTAGTATAGCCTTAAAGGTTTAAATTGACTCTCTAATTTAGAAAACAATAAATAATTAATACAATAGCTACTTGGTCAAGTGAATACATGGTTGTCAGAGACTGTAGAAGGCTGAGATGAGGTGAAACCTCTACATGTAGGAACTGGGATGCCAGACAGGACAAGTGCACATCCATCAGATAGAGTGTCCTACTAGGCAGAGTCAATAATGCTGGTCTAAACTGGACTAAAAGGTCAGGGACATTGATTGATGTGTGGTGTGTGGAGGGTGTGTGTTACATAATTTTTATGTTACATGTCACTGAAAGTTATGGTTCTATTCTTGTGGTCACCCTCCCCCTACTCCCTCATAGCATGTTACATACTCCACACTAGAAAATAATTGATCTTCAATATTTTACGTGAATGGAGCAGAAATTCTAATTTTGGATGCTTCTTATCATTAAAATATGTTTTTCAGGCATATTTATACGAACATGTACCTGAGTTTTTCATTCCAGACTTTAGCATACTCAACAGTTTTAACTGATGCCATTACCAGTGCATCAGTGCCTTTATATTCTTGATGTCATTCCTTGTTTCCTTACAATCTCACAAAGCCTGGAACATTTTAAAGAAAGAAATTTCACCTTTTCATTGTTATTCAAATAAAGAGGTTGACTTCCTATTTTCTCTTTTTTCATTTACCATTTTCTTTCTGAAATTTAGGAATGGAATTCTGGATGAATGAAAAGTAATGGAAACCTCAAATCTGAGGATTTGGGAGAAGGAAGTCATGAGAGGGCTAAAATGGAATGAAAGTGGAAGTGAGGAAGCAGAAGAAAAGGCTTCACATAGATTGAAAATAAAATTAAAAGGGCAAGGTGAGAGACACTAGAAGCATACTAATGAAATTCAAATCCAGATGGAAGTGTAACTATTGCAAAAGTGAGTCCTGCTTCCAACATTTATTTTCCTCTCGGAACACTGACTAGAGGCTACTAGCTAAAGACTTAAACTCATCAGGACATGGAGAGTTTTGTCTATGTATGTGTGTGAATATTTAAAGTTACAAAGTGACTTTCATTAATGTCTCTAGACAAAACAGCTATATTCTCTGTAAATGCATAGAAACGTATCCCTTCAACTATTTATAATCAAGTAACAGAGCTTACCCTTAGGCTTTAATATAAGCCTCACAAGTGTTCATCTGAAGACTAAATGTTGTCCTTTATTATGCAAGCCTTGGAAACTGAGTTCTGTTGCCCTGGGAAACTTTGCACTAAATATACTCTGTATTTTTTTCTTTAAAAAAAGAAGTCATTAAAGCAAATGTCAATAATGTAACTTTCCATAACTTTTAAGGTTTGACAGCTGAAAATGATGAAGTCTTTCAATCGATGTAATCAACTATCGTCTCTAAGTCCTCAAACAATACCACAATATTTATGAGCTTGTGCTATATGGCTTGTATTTGAAGGAATTGAATTCCAGAAATTTTTTACCTTGATGTGCAGTTTTATATATTCCTCTGGACAGATACTCAAATTCAGCTAGAACGTGCAGGTTGACATTGAGAAAGAACATAAAAAATTTCATATTTTCCTTTTCTAGAATAAAATTTTACACTGGGCCAACCAGTGATGCTTGAAATTGCAGGATTCCCCTTAACTCTGACAGAACTTAAAAGCATTTTTCACCAGGAAACAAGAGCTTGAAACTTTTACCATTCAATCGTTATGTAACATAGGAAGGAAAGATTAGTTGGACAATACAAAAAAAGTCTTCAAAATTTGCCAAGAAAATAATATTTTACTATATTTTTGTGAATTTAAAAAATGTTGATGGTAGAGAAAAAGACACTATTTCTCTACTGCATTAATGTTTCTTCCTAGGAATATACTAGTTACAGTTATCCTTTTCTGAGCTGTAGCATGTGTTTGAAAAGGAAGACTTTTTTTCCCATATAAACTTAAATATAGCTCTTATCCCTCAACTTGACATAAAGACATACCTACTTTGTAGGAATGAGGTCTGTATGTACAGTGATATCCTGCTTCTTTGAAACAAAACTATTGAGACAGATCATTCTTTATTAGATCATGAGTTGATTTTCATCATAAAGACAGTACTCAAGCTTTCTTGGTGATGTTCTTTACGCCATTTCATCATATATTAGTTCATGGTTGCCTGGTCTTTATTTTACTTGTGAACATAAAATCAAATTTCAAAAATTATTAGAGAAGATACGATGCTTGCACAACAGAATTCACATATCTGTGTAAAGCTGCACTGTGCTCAGAAGACAACCAGATATTAAGTATCTGGAATTTGTTCTGTTGTTGATATAGACTTCAACTACTTTCTTATTCGCTGAAACACTTAGACATCTGTTTAATTAACTTAACTGAGTTTTGATAAGATTTAAGCAGAGATTTATACACTTTTATAACTTAAAATTTCAGAATGACTTGTGTACAGACAGGGGGCAGTGAAATTCAATGCATTTTTTTTTTCTAATTGTATGTCAAATGCAATGTATCTTGAAGGAACCAATTAGGCATACTGCATTGCATAGTGTTCTTAATCTTACGTGTTGTCTTATGATCTATACACAGCAGGTTAATGAAAAAGATGTAATGTAGTTCTGTATGTATATCAGCATAATTTGAAAAAGTGAAATTAATGTTTAAAATGCATCTAAATAAAGCATGGAAAATAATTTCTTTACCTTTTAAAATCACATGTTAAATCTTACTACTACTAATTTTTAACTAATAAAATTATAATGAAATGGTTGAAATACATTAAGGGGCTTTCCATGAATTTAAAAATGTAAATTTGTTAGGCTCAAATAGCAGTAGCTGCTCACAGGCTGAACACTATGTAATTTGCAGAGTCACAGTCATTTAAATGAAATGACAAGGTCATTTGATTTTACCATAGTTAAGCAAAACTTTTTTTTTATTGCATCTGTTTTTCAGGTTTGCCCTATATTACCTAATTCTCCCTGTAATCCATAATGGAAACCTTTCAAATGTATGCATCAAACCTGTGCCAATATAATCACCTGAGGGTTTAAGAAAACAAATGTTCTTGTAATCACTTACTTTGGAGAACATAGAAACAACAAAATATATTCTTCATTTCATGTTTACTGACATGTCCTCTAGTAATTCCATTTCTATTCCATGATTCTCTTTTTGTTTTTCTCTTCAGCAAACTTACCATTCTGTTTCTTCTGCCATGCCAAAACCTCTCTGCAAATATTGGTTTGATATTTAATATTCTGCTTCCCTGAGGCATCTTTAAATTTCTGCTCAGTTTAGCCCAGTGCTGTCAATCAGTGAGTTGTTGTCTATCTTGTGTGCCAGTAACACCATAGTGTTCAGGCAAGAATGAGCATAATAAGGATCAGAATATCATGACAAAAGGATCACAATCTTCCAGCACCTGCTATTGTCTATGACAGAGTTCTGAGCATGACTTTCTTGATGTTTTAGTGAATATAGTGAAGATACCATTAAAGAGTTATCAATGTAGCCTTTAAAAAGAACAGGGATTTGAATCACAGGGATGGACCAGAAGAGGTAAAACCACTGGTCGTTATGGCCAGATATGCTTGTGGATATTCAGACCTTTATTATTCCTTTCTTTTTCCCCCTGTTTTTAAAAAAAATAAAGTTGTATTTTCTAATACATTTACGGTGATGAACTCAGCAAACAGCTTCTTCACAATCAAGGAGCTGCCGATATTTAATGTTTACCACAGATGTGGTCACAGTATAATAGGAGGGATTTGGGAACTGATAGACAATAGATTTATTGTTTTGGAGGCACTGCATGGAAACATTTTGGATCCTGATAAGAACAGATTATATTTTTTTTCCATACTCATCTTTCTACTAGCACTTATGATCCAAGATAAACTTATAGCGGAAAAACTGAGCACAGAGTTCTCCATTCAGTTATCTTTACAGTTACCAATTTTATGGTAGTTATGTGGTAGGTATAAGTATATACACATATCTTTGAATACTTTACTTTGTTTGGGAGGCTGAAAAGACGGTGGAAGACAATATCTATGAAAAACAAAATATAGATTTGTTTGTCATTTAACATTTAAAGATGATTAACCCTTCAATTGACTTTTGAAGTTTTTGACAAAACTCAAATGAATTGCCGTGGTACATGATTATGCCATGTAATAGTAAATAAGGTTAATTACTGAATTATGTGGCCATTTTCTGTCAAGCAAATAACAGATAGGTCAGAAAAATAATTTTATCATATTTCTTCTGCAGTTTAGTAAGATCCAGTAGTTAACTGAGATCCACTACATCGATTGGATCTACCATGCGTAGATAAGACTTTATGTACTAGCTGTATTCTTGCATTATTGTCCGTAAACAAATTGTGACTTTTGAAGGCAAGTTGAATAACTCCACAGGTATAAAGTCCATGAGATTCAGAAATCCATCTAACAAGTAATTGTCATGAAAAAGATAAAGATTTTTAACTTTCTAACCTTTCCCTTTGCAGTTCTGTGGAGAAGCTGTCATGCAGCAATCAAACTTTATCTGAGTTCCCACAGGAATGAAGCAGACTGTGATAGGAAAATAGTAAAAATAGATCCAAACATCCCCAGGACTAGGGAGGAGGTAATATGAACACTATACTGTTCCCAGTACTAATAGCTGCCATGGTAACAACTCATCATTGGAAGAAATCATGAACAATCATTCCCCTTTTATCTCTTCCATGTTATTTATGATTATATAACATTTTTCTTATTCATTCCCAGCTGTTTGCTCTTCAGGCTGAATGATCCACACTTGTTTGGTTGTGTGTTTTTCCACTTTCTCGTTCTCCTGTTCTTGGGAGAATATCTTTTGGGACATCAGATCTCTAGAAGTTATCAAAGATGCTGACAGCTCATAAATTTGAAAGAAATGACATAATTATACGGGTGTTATTTTCTTCTCTATGCCCTTCTTAATAGTTCCATATAGTAAATTTGTTTTAAAAAAAATTTAAAAATAATATGTATTATCTGAGTCCTTATATAAAAGCCATCCAGGATTCAACATATTTTGAAATAATAATGCTAAACAGTACTGTAAGAAAAAGGTTATATGTATGTTGAGCTTCAAATGAAAATTCCTGTAGTTGTTTATATATATGAATTCTATATATTTCTGTAGAATTGTTCTAGGATGTTAAACAAATTTATTTTAAAGCAATCAGTAACAGGATTAGCAAAGTGTTTTGATTGCTTTGTGTCAATTCAGTAAACACAAATTTATTTAAAAAGGCTCAAATGGACATTCAACTTGAGTTTATGGATAATTTGTGCCTTCAGAATGGCAGAAAGAACTTGGAATGTATATATAAATCATATACAGTTATTCAGCACAGAATAATCTCCTTTATATATATCTGAACCATCCTAGTGAACTCCAAAGACATATTTTTTCTCATCATTTTATAGAAAGTCTCCAGAAATCCCAGCAACAATATACACTAGTTTTATGGCTATATCCCACAAGTGAAACTACAACATTATTATAACATCTATGGTAACAGCTCATAGGGAGAGCAACTTTGCATTTAAAAATAATGTTCATTAATATATGGATATAAGGTGGCTATGAGCAACTTTGTAAGGAAATTAGAAAGCATTCAACCCCTGAAAGAATGAGTTTTGACATCAATAATGCTGCTGTGACTAATTACTTAGATTTAAGAAGTAACATAGTACCTTCGTAAGTTAATACGACAAGAAAGTATGTGATAAAAAAGGTCTGCAGTCAGTTACCTACACAGTCCTTCTAGTTCTATATTTTCTTAAGATTCTAAGTATATCCTAAATCTAAAAGTATGATAACTTTTTATGGGTATTCACTTTGCAAGTAATGTTCAAAACACTAATGAAGAAACTTATTTGGTTTAGTTTAAAACTGAGATTTCTTTGTAAGCAAAAGTCTTAATAACTTATGCAAAAATATTACTATACGTATGCACTGTATTTCATGGCCTCCCTTTCTTTATTTTAACTCCTTTGTTTACTAGACTTTGATATCAGAAAGGACTGAAAATTTCCTTTGGGTAGATTGGCCCTACCGCAAGTGTTTTAAAATAAAAATATGATTTACCTTTACATTTCTGAATACAACATTTTGAGTTACATTCAGTCACTCTTGGCTTTCACAGGTATCTGTATTCTATTTAATGTTTTTAAAAGAAAAATTGTTCTACTTTCCTTTCATCTGTTTAATTTATTCAGATTCTACCCCCTATAAGCTACTGGTTTTCCTCTCGAATAAATTTTTAAAATGTCTCCCTTTTAGACATAACATGATGTTTCTTACAAGCCAGAATGTTTCATAGCTAAGCTTCTATCTCAAACCATATATTTTCAATACACACTTTTAAAAAATACTCACTTTTAGTTTACTTGGAAACATGTTGGTGCATTAACAGGTTTGTTTTCCTTTATAAAGCTAAAATACTGATTTTCTTATGTGCTGCAAGATTTGTTGTTACTTTTGCAGGAAAAAAACCCAAAAAAAAAAAACCAAACCAGCAGTCAGAAGTCATAAATGCCAGTGTTTCTCTCTGGCAATATGTTTGAGTGCCATTCACCTACAGCTTCCTTTCCCTTGCTGTCAGGTACTGAGATGACAAAGGGTTGATTCACAAGAGACCTCATTATTTCATAAAGATTAAATTAACAAAAAAAAAATCTCAATTTTCCACAATTATTTGTTTTTCTATAATGGACCTTTTCTGCTGGACACATATGCACAAACCATTATTTAGAATGACACTATTTCTCACTGAAAGCATTTTCACAATCAGGCATTTAATGACACAGGGCTATGTTAAGACAGCAGGCTTCTGAGAACTTCAAAAGCACTATTTCCTCTGAAACCAGTTTACCTTTCACAACTGCAAAACATGATAAATCTGTAGTCTGTACACCACATACAGTCCACTGGGAGTTGAAACTAAGCAAGTTACCTAGGAGTCCCTGGGTAATCTTCTGGTCAGATAGAAGGAGGGTATCCATTTCCAGAAGTGTTCATAAAGTTTTTTGTGTGTCTTTTTATGGGTCTGAGAAGTACATCTGTGCAGAAAGCATTAGCTGTCATGCCAGCATGACCCTCGGTCACCCCCATGTGTAGAAGGGCATACTGCGTGGGATCTGCTGTGCTACAGAGAAGGTTGCGGCACCTACTTTGTCAAAAGAAGCAGGTTTGTAGTGTAATCAGTCAGAAATACCTCTGTACCCCTCTGGTAAGATTATCAGCACTTCTTAAAGGAATAGAGAGGTAAGATATTTCAAGGGTAACTTGCAAAATATAGGACCCAGCTAGAGTAAAGTGCTACAGAGTAGATGGCAATTATTCTTCATTGAAGTAATATTTTAAAAGTTATATCATTCTGCAAGAACATACTATCAATATGAAGAGTAAATTTAAAGAATGTTACTACAATGGCAGAAACTGATGAGAGTTTTCTCTGCAAGGTTTGAAAAGGAAACAACCCTCTAACATAGAGATAACATTTCAAAATATGACCTCCACATACATAGTTTTAGACATATTGGAAAGAATTTTTCCCTTCTCCAAAGGTTCCTTCAATCTGTGGAGGCAAAGATAGTTGCAGGTGGGAGTCAAAGGGACTGCTTTCTAAACCCCGGACCGCAAGCCATAGAATAGGTCATGTATTCTCCAAATAGGGTCATCTCAGAAATAATCCTGGGGTGCAGTAGAAGGGATGTGGTTATTAGGTTGAGAGAGGTTCTCCTTCCCCTCTACTTTGCCCTGGTGAGACTGCATCTGGAATATTGTGTCCAGTTCTGGGCCCCTCAGTTCAAGGACAGCGAATTGCTTGAAAGAGTCCAGTGCAGAGCCACAAAGATCATTGAGGAAGTGGAGCATCTCCCTTATGAGGAGTGGCTGAGGGAGCTGGGTCTCTTCAGCTTGGAGGAGACTAAGGGGTGACCTCATTAATGTTTATAAATTTGTAAAGGGCTAGTGTCAGGAGGAAGGAGCCAGGCTTTTCTCAGTGATAGCTAATGACAGGTCAAGGGGCAATGGGTGCAAGCTGGAGCATAGAAGGTTCAACCTGAATATGAGGAAAAACGTTTTTACTGTGAGGGTGACAGAGCACTGGAACAGGCTGCCCAGAGAGGTTGTGGAGTCTCCTTCTCTGGAGACATTCAAAACCCATCTGGACGTGTTCCTGTGCGACCTAGTCTAGGTGATCCTGCTCTGTCAGAGGGGTTGAACTGGATGATCTTTCGAGGTCCCTTCCAACTCCTAATGTTCTGTGATTCTGTGATTATGCCCAGGTGGCTGCATGTCATAATTCTTTCAGATATCTTTAACAAAAAGGACACGAAACGGATTTATAGCAACAGTACTACCGCATGTAGAGCGAAAAACCTACCTGGTTTTGTCTGCAAATTATAACAGTTTGCATAAAGGGATCCAATTTTTTTACACCACTTTAGATTTGCTGTTGTATTATGGTAATGACTTCAGAGAAAGGCATTGTTGTGCATAGCAGGTAAAATATGTATTCTACCTATCTAGCTCTACAATTGATAATGTAGTCTCTTTGCACACCAAGTGATAAACATACACAAAAAAATCTGTTTTGGAAATAGTTTAAAAATGTAATAATCATATGTTCTTTATTCCACTGTTGTGTGCTATACCGTCAATAACCATTCTCTGTCCATTACAAGTGTAAGTGTAAAGTACATATTCATTAGTGTACCACTGTATATCCCATGGACAACTATCTAGACATGGTTTCTGCATATAGATTCCTTCAGTTTTCTCTAATGGGGAAGAATCATCCATGACCATGTGTCAGCCTCTGTACCCAAGTCCTATAGTTTGAAGGACTTGGATCCCTATCAAGTCAAAACTCAACCAGCAATTACTCGTCTTGCCATTGCAATTAAGCTATTTATGTTCAAGGTAAATTAACACAGTGTGTTCCCTCCATTTTTGACTCATGGCTAAGAAGATGCTTTAGACTCAAGGCATCTAAATCTTCCTGAGATGGGTTGTGAGGGGCACTGACTTAAAAGTTTACTGTAGTCTTTTTAGCTTAAAAAACTTTAATCTAGGGAATAGATACAATAAGAGACATGTCTCCTTCCCCTCGTCACACATTTTATTTTATTTTATTTTATTTTAT